>NC_051064.1:138305508-138518508 GCF_004664715.2 Peromyscus leucopus
TTTAGAAGTGGTCTATGAGGCTAAAGAGATGTTCCTCTAGCTCCAGGGATATCCGATGTCTCTGTCCTGCAAGGGCATTTGTGCTGGTATGTGTGAACATACACACATAAATAAAAATAATAAAAAAAAAATCTTTTTTTAAAAGGTGGTTTGTACACTGAGGGGTCATGTGTTGGAAACTTGGTTCAAAGTGATGTTAAAAGGTGATGGGACCTTTAAGAGGTAGAACCTAGCCAGATGGAGTGCAACATCCTGTAATCCCAGCACTCAGGAGGTAGAGGGCAGGAGGATCAAAAGTTCCAGGTGAGTCTCCATTTCATAACAAGTTGCAGACAGCCTGGGCTTCTTCATTATAAAGCTGTCATTAAAAAAAAAAAAAAAAAGGCCAGATAGTGGTGGGCATGCCTTTAATCCCAGCACTCGGGAGGCAGAACCATCAACGCCAGCCTGGTCTACAAAGCGAGATCCAGGACAGGCACCAAAACTACACAGAGAAACCCTGTCTCAAAACAAAACAAAAACACAAACAACAACAACAACAACAACAAAAAAAAAAGCATAATGGATAGGGCCTGGCAGAAAATTAGAGACAATTAGGTCACCGTGGGGAGCTGCCCTTGGAAGGGTTAATACCGCTTTCCTGAAAATAGTTAACTGTTTTAACTGTTTTGACACAGGGTCTCTAGCTCAAGGTAGTTTCAGACTCTCTTTGTAGAAGATGACCTAGAATTTTCTGCCCTTCCCCCAAGCACCACAATTACAACCGTGGGCCGCCACATCCACTTTATGAAGTGCTGGGGTTCCAAACCTCCTCCTGAGTACTGGATAACCACCCTCCCGACTGAGCCATCCCCCGCCTGAGCTAGTTCTTTATAACGAGGTCATAACATTGCAAACTGATGCCTCTGGTCCCCGTTTTCCTGTCCCCTCATGCCATCTCCCCACAGCACACAAGCCCTCATCACCCAGAGCTCAGCCGACAGCAGCGCCATGCCCTTAAACCTCCAAATCTGTGCAGCAAACGAACCTCTTTCTTTATAAAGTGTCTAAGATCTGATATTTTGATATAGTCACAAGATAAAATGGAACCACAGGGACTTTAGATAAAAAAGGAACTATGTAGTCAAGGATTGATTGAATGAAATTGGTAGGAAAAATATTCTTGGGTTCCATCTTAAGTGATCATCACCTGTAAATGATTAAGGTGTTGCCAACTACTCAGTGGAATACTATGCAGCCTTGCAATGAATGGAGTAAAGCCCATGAGTGCTAAGTCACCTGTAACATATCAAGACCTGAACAAGGTATAGATCAACAGTTGTATGAAACTGTCAGGTCCACGGAAAATTCCAAGTCCCCAAACCCCAAAGACAGTCCAAACAACCAGAAATTCGCTCAGTCTGGACTACGGGAAGATTGCTGGTGGTTAGATAATAGCCAGCATTCCTCAGGAATTTGTGAAACTGGTTCCCACTTACCAAAGAGAGTAATTTCTGCAGTTGTTTTTTACTCTTTGCTCTTTGGAGGGCCTACCATCCAGCTCCCAAATAAATATACATGGAGACTTATTCTTTCTTATAAATGCCCAACATTAGCTTGGCTTATTTCTAGCCAGCTTCTTTTAACTTAAATTACCCCATCTACCTTTTTTTTTTTTTTTTTAAAGATTTATTTATTATGTATACAGTGTTGGGGCTGCATGTATCCCTGCAGGCCAGAAGAGGGTGCCAGTTCTCATTATAGATGGTTGTGAGCCACCATGTGGGTGCTGGGAATTGAACTCAGGACCTCTGGAAGAACAGCCAGTGCTCTTAACCTCTGAGCCATCTCTCCAGCCCCCCCATCTACCTTTTGCCTCTGGGCTTTTACCTTTCTCTGTTTCTGTATATCTTTTCTTTCCTTCTTATTCCTCGTCTGGCTGTGTGGCTGGCCCCTGGCATCCTCCTCTCCTCCTTTATTTCTCGTTCCTCCCTCTTCTCTTTTTTCTCCTATTTATTCTCTCTTCCTGGTAGCCCCTGCCTATCCCTCCCCTGCCTTGCTATTGGCCATTCAGCTCTTTATTAGACCAATCAGGTTTTTTAGACAGGCAAAGGAGCACAGCTTCACAGAGTTAAACAAGTGCACTATAGGAGAATGTAACACATCTTTGCATCATTAAACAAATGTTCCACAGCATAAACAAATGTAACACATCTTTAATATTCCACAACACATTTCCCTTGCCTCTGGCAGAAGGGACCTATGGCTACCTGTGGTGCCATATTAGCATATCAAAGCTCATGCTGGTCTCCAGGCTCCCTCAGCATCACAAGTAACCTGTTACACATTTCAAAGTCCATCCTGGCCCTTCTCACCTGCTCCCCCATCCTGAACTCCTCCCTCCAGCTCATGGGCTTCCCACCCCCAGCTACTCTTTATCCTTATAACCCTTCTGTTATTCCCTCTCCCCCTCCCCCTCCCTCCCCCTCTCCCTCCTCTCCCTCCAGCCCCTCTGCTCTTGCTTCTCTGTTTTGTCTATTTTCTGTCCCCTGCTATTCTCCCCCCTCTCTCAGATAGCCTTGCTCATGTCCAGTCTGCAGGCTGTGTTCAGTCTACTTTTTTCTCTCTCTGCTCTGGACTCTACCAGTGGCCTCTACCTGTTCTAATATTTACAACAAAACCTTTCCCGTTAACCATGCCATGGAGTGGTCATGTCATCAGTTTATACAGAAAGCATCTGAGGAAATTAAAAACACACACTAGCATATGTATAACACACCCACAAACTGTACCTAAAGTTATTAAATTAGCTGTACTTCTGAACACAGGATCAAGGAAGGAACTATTTTCACTGTGCATCTTTGTGGTTTATTATTATTTAAAATGTGTCAGTTTCACAAGAAGTCAAAAGGGAGCTAACTTCTCAGGTTTTCCCCTCCTGCCAAAACTTTTCTGAGTGAAAATCCCATAGGAAAGCACCCTTTCATTCATTCTAAACACCCAAGATCTTCAGAAATAATCTCTAAACTATCAGTAGGCCAGTTTTCAAGGTTATTTCTGAGAGATGGACCGGTTCCGCAAGTGACTCGCCTTACAAACGCGACCCATTTCAGGAAACCACCTGCCTAAAGCAAAACTCTCCTTGCAGGTCAAAACACCACAGCACGCTTTTTCCCCCTGTTCCACTGCCTTGGGCGCGTTTCGTTCACTCTCCTTGCTACCAGCCTCAGGCTCAGGCTCAGCTCTTAAAACAACTGCAAGCTCCGCTGTCCGCAATAACAGCAGTTAGATTTTAGGAGCCAACCAGCCAATCCTGTCACTAACCCAGAGTTATAATTATTTTGGTTTTTTGTTTTGTTTTTAGACAGGCTCCTGCTAAATAGCTTTGGTTGGCTTGGAACTCGCTATTGTAGCCCAGGCTTGCCTTTAACTTGCAGCAATCCTGTCTCTAGTGCGCCACCTTGCCCACCTCTCGGTGGTTCTCTGGCCGCCCTCAGACACTGTCATCCACACTCATGGACACACAATAGGCTGGCAGAGAGGGACCTGTTCAAGGGTTCAATTCGGCAAAACACTCCCGGCATGAAGCCGGGAACCGCCCAGGCGGAGCGGAAGTGTACTTCCGGACCCGGGGAGGTCAAGAAGGCGCCAGGCGCGGAGTCGTAGATCCAATACATGGCCTCCCGACTCGCCCAGGCCAGGAGGGCGGAGGATGGAGACGGAAGGAAGGAGCGGAGCATCGACCTCCGCGGTGGCCACATCGCCGTCCAAGTAAACCTCGGCCAAGAGCACAACCACAGTCCTAAACTGAGTCCGTAAAAAGGACGCCTGCGGGCTATCGCGGAACTTCCGATTTGTCACCGGAAGCGGAAGTCGGCTGCGGAACTAAATTAGCTGCAGCGTCGCTCTAGGCTTTGGTAGTGCCGCGCGACTCTATGGTTTTAACTCCTCTCCTTTTTTTTTTTTTTTTTTTTTTTGTCCGACTCCCTGCACCGAACTATTTCCTAGCCCGAGTGGCCTCTCTTGCCCGGTAGAAGGGCTGCGTCTTCCTCCGCCCCCAGTTGACCCAGTGACAGAATGGGAAGAGATGAGCAAGAATTCAGATACTCCCCGAGGCCACATCCTGGGGCATCTGTGCCACTCAATAAAGACAGAAAGGGACAATGTCCTGTTCCACCCTGGGTGGGGTCAGTCCAGATGAGGCTTGGCGCGGTCTACTGAACAAGCCCTGTGTGCTACTTTGCTCTCCGTTGCTGTGATAAACACTGTGATCCGAAGCAACTCGGAGAGAAAAGGGGTTATTTCGGCTTACACGTTGCAGTCCACCATCCAAGGAAGCCAGGACAGGAGCGCGGAGTTGAAACCAAAGATGAACACAGCTTGATGATGAGAGATTTTTGTTTGTTTGTTTTCTTTGTGTTTTTAAATCAAAGATGGCTAGCCGACCAAATCACTCACACCTTGTAGAACTTTCATGCAAAGGAATTCATATCTTTCTCCCCAACCTAGTAAAAACTTTTGTTTGTGCACAACTTCGGATGCATTCCCAGACTTCGATGACCCAGAGCAGCCAACCTTCTGCCCGTTCCTTCACGTTGATTAATGAATTAGCCAATCAGATGAGAGTGTGAGTACAACTCGCACCAATGGGCTGAAACACAGTCACCACCTGCCTGCAGAATAAAAGCTAAGTTAACTTTTTGTCCCAGTGTGTTTACTTTCCTGGTTTGAGTTCTGGCGGAGATTTTTTACATAAATAATTTGTTTTGCCCAGTTAACTTCCGCTTTGTTTGGGTGTTTTCTTTGTGCAGCTCCATGAATACTCTTTCCCAACACTGGTTTGCTCTCTTGCTTGTTCGGTTTTTGTTTTGTTTTTCTAAAATTTTATGTGTATGGTTGTTTTGCTTACTTGTATGTCTGTGCACCACATGCATGCCTGATACCCGGGGAGGCCAGAAAACAAGTAGTGGAACCCATGGAATTGAACTTATAGACGGTTGTGAGACACCATGTGGGTGCTGACGATCTATATTAGATCCTCTGGAAGAGCAATTTAGTGCTAACCACTGAGTCATCTCTCCAGCCCCTCAGTTAGCTTTCTGTACAGCCCATATCCACCTTCCTAGCACTGCTATGGTGGGCTAGAACTTGCTTTATTAATTAGCAATTAAGAAAATACCTCAAATCCTGCGGTGGTGGCACGTGCCTTTAATCCCAGCACTTGTGAGGCAGAGGCAGGAGGATCTCTGTGAGTTCGAGGCCAGCCTAGTCTACAGAGTGAGTTCCAGGAGAGGCTCAAAAGCTACACAGAGAAACCCTGTCTCGAAAAAACAAACAAACAAACAACAACAAGAAGAAAATACCTGAAGGGCTGGAGAGATGGCTCAGATGTTAGTTAAGAGCACTTGCTGCTCTTCCAGAAGTCCTGAGTTCAATTCCCAGCACCCACACGGTGGCTCACAACCATCTGTAACAAGATCTGGTGCCCTCTCCTTTCATGCAGGCAGAACACTGTATACATAATAAATAAATAAATCTAAAAAAAAAAAAAATCCTGAAGGATATGCCCACAGGCCAGTCTGTTCCAGGCCATCTCCCAACTGAGACTGTCAGGTATCTCTGGGCTGTGTTAAGTTGACAGTTAAAGCTAACTAGGAGACCCTTTCCTACGTGTACCCACACAGCAATGAAGTATGTACATTGGGGGTTGGCACAGTCTGCTTAGAAAATGACTCTGTGTGGGAGGCCAAATCCTAGCCCTGGGCATCTCTTTCTTAACACTTCCAATTGCCACCATACTAAGCTCTATCTCCTGATGGATAAGGGCTGAAGTTTTAAAGCCATACTGATTTGGTCTGAGACTGGCCATGCAAGTCAGAGCTCAGAAAAAGCCAGTAACAGGAAGTGCAGAGATGTCAACCAAAGTAGCCTGCCTGCTTTGCTCTTTTTTTTTGTTTTGTTTTGGTTTTGGTTTTTAGAGACAGGATTTCTCTGTGTATTTTTGCGCCTTTTCTGAAACTCGCTTTGGAGACCAGGCTGGCCTCGAACTCACAGAGATCCGCCTGGATCTGCCTCTCGAGTGCTGGGATTAAAGGCATGTGCCACCACTGCCCGGCCTGCTTTGCTCTTATCCTACAGAAGGGAAAGGGATCTGGCTATTACAAGATAGCTTTTGATTGGATCATTTCAGTCTTCCAACTGGCCCATCCAAATGAGGTGAACTAGAGGATTCAAAGAGACATTAGAAAACTAGTTTGCTGAGTTAATGCCCCAGAGCCAATGTTACTATTACTGATCTGTAAACCCTTGATGGTTGAGTACTCTACCTAGTGGTTCAAGAACCAGGACTCCAATCAGGGGTCTGTGGTGGGTGCCAGCACTCAGGAGGCTGAGACAGAATCATGAATTCGAGGCTAGCTTGGGCTACATAATGAGACTTTATCTTAAAAGAAAACAAGAGCCAGGGGGTGGTGGTACATGCTTTTTTTTTTTTTTTTTTTTTTTTTTTTAAATTTTTTTTGGAGCTGAGGATCAAACCCAGGGCCTTGTGCTTACGCTAAATCCCCAACCCAGGTACATGCTTTTAATCCCAGCACTTGGGAGGCAGAGGCGGGCAGATCTCTGAGTTTGAAACTGGCCTGATCTATGGAGTTCCAAGACAGTCAAGGCTACACAGAGAAACCCTGCCTTGAAAAACCAAACAAAGAGGAAAAAAAGAAAAGAAAACAGACTGGGTGATGTTGTACACCTTTAATCCTAGCACTTGAGGCAGAGGCAGGCAAATCTCTGTGTTTGAAGCCAGCCTGGTCTACAGAGCAAGTTCCAGGGCAGCCAGGACTATACAAAGAAACTGTGTCTGAAAAACAAACAAAAATTTATTAAAGTACACAATATTTTGGGGAACACAATACCACCACATTTTTTTTCATTTCTTTGATGTTTATTGTATTTTCTATCACAAACAGCCACACAAAAACAAAAAAAAGAAAGAAAAGAAAAAAGAAAAAGGAAGGGAGGAAGAAAAGAAAATGGAAGAAAGACTCAGACTCCTCACTCTGGCCCTGTTCCACCTAGGAGAAAACAGTGGGTCCTTTCCCACACACCTCTACAACCATCCACCTCCCACTCCACTCCACTCAGCCTAGTTTCCCTGTCTGCAAACTGAGAGGGTGTGCTAGGTCCTAGGCTTCCAGCAGTCTCGGACTGCTTCAGCAAACTGTGGGTGTGGAGAGAGACACACTTGGTGCTAAAGAGCAATCCTGATTTTGTAGGTTCAGACATTCATGTGAAAGTCCTATGCTGGGGCTCTGCGTAAAATGGCTGTAACTCAAGGTAAGATTCGCTCTGTGACCTTCTTGTGATTTTACAAACCTAAATTAGCTGGTCCCTGAGTGTGCTTCTATTTCTTGAGACCGGTTCCCCCGGGTTCCAGCTCAAATGTAGCATCCCTATGCAGCCCTTACCATCCTGAGGAATGCACCATTTCTTTACATCCTAACGATAGCCACCAGCTGCCTGGTGAGGTCTGGTTAATAATGGACCACCTATGCCACAGTGGGTCCATGAAATAGTACCAACTAGCCGGGCGGTGGTGGCACACGCCTTTAATCCCAGCACTCAGGAGGCAGAGGCAGGTGGATCTCTGTGAGTTCGAGGCCAGCCTGGGCTACCAAGTGAGTCCCAGGAAAGGCGCAAAGCTACACAGAGAAACCCTGTCTCAAAAAACAAAAAACAAAACAAAAAAAAAAAGAAAAAGAAATAGTGCCACCTAATGACATAGTAGCCCTCGTAGCCTACATATAGACAAACTGTGTATAGATGTTTGAAAGAGGAAGAGTGAGGTAGGAGCACAGTGGTTAGGAGCTGGCAGGAAGTCCACTAGAAACAGGAAGTCCACTTCTACATAGAAGCAGATTCTGGAATGTTGGAGCAAAGACAGAATCAGCTAATGACACATATCCTTGTAATGAAGAAGGAAGATCTGGAGAGGTGGCCCGGGGTAAAAAGTATTTGCTGCTCTTGGAGAGGACATGGGTTTGGTTCCCAGCACCTGTATGGTGGCTCACAACCATCCATAATTCCAATTCCAGGGGATCCGACGCCCTCTTCTCCCCACCTCAGTTACTGTATGCATGTGGTATATACATACATCCATGAAGACAATATGTACACCTAAGATAAAAAAATCAATCTCAGCCAGGTGGTAGTGGTGTCGCTCACCTTTAATCCCAGCACTCAGGAGACAGAGCTAGGTGGATCTCTGAGTTTGAGGCCAGCCTGGTCTACAGAGCGAGTTCCAGGATAGCCAGGGTGGTTACAGGGAGAAGCCATATCTCCAAAAACCAAAATAAATAATCAATACATAAATACTTTAGGGGTTGGGGATTTAGCTCAGTGGTAGAGCGCTTGCCTAGCAAGCACAAGGCCCTGGGTTTGATCCTCAGCTCAAAAAAAAAAAAGACAAAATAATAAATACTTTAACCATTTTTTAATTAAAAATCTTTGAAGAGAGTGAGAGAAGAATGAATGCTTCTTCATTTTTTTAAATCTCATTCACTCCATGAAACGGGGTCCCTGTCAATCTTGTCACTGTCATGTTTCCATCACACGTGTGTTACCGATGTTACTGGGACTGAACTTAGAGCTTCATGCACGCAAGTGTCCTCCTCCTGTGCTGTTCCCTGTCCTCTCTCTCTCGTTCTCTTTTCCTTGCCTTCTTTACTTTTAAAAGTTATATTTATGTATTTATCTATCTATGCATGTGTGCATACACACATTCCTGTGCCTTCGTGCTCGGAAGTAGGTTCCCTCCTTCTACCGTGTATGTCCTGTAAATCACACTCCTGTCTTCCAGCTTGTTGGCAAGCACCTTTACCCACTGAGACGAGGTTTCGCTAAGTTCCCCAGGCTGGTCTTGAACACGCGACCCTCCTGCCTCAGTTGGACTGTGCACTCTACTGAGTCTGAGTCATCCTTCTCTGCCCCAGTGCCTGACATCACACAGGTGCTCAGCTGGGACCACGGGCCTGTGATGTCAGGCCCTGCTCTGTCCCCAACACTTAAAACTCGAGCGCGAGCTGTGTACACATTTGCCAAGTCACCGAGTCAAGGGAGAGAGAGAGGGCTTGAATTTTGTGAGGAAGCCCATGTGATGGAGCCCACCAGGAACACAGCTGTACTTTAACAAATTCAAGTCTGTCACTCGGTGCATCAGAGGAAACAGCACAGAACAAACTGTTAAGTCGTGCCAAAGGAAAAGGTGGGGTTCTCGTAGGGTTTGGGGATGAGTGGAATTGAGAAGTTGAAAGGAAACAATGCTGGTTGGGCCTCAGCACACCCAGCTCTTTGAAAGGGGTTAACATCTGGTGTGAGCTAAAAATTGGACTCATGATTCTGTTTCCTTGGACACACAGTTAAGATAAATATAGACTGTTATGTTCAAAAAACCCTCTTCTGAAACTTTGCACCTGGGTCGGGAATCTAGGCTGCTTCTCTGTGGGATCCGGCTCCAACATGCTGACAAGAGGCTGCTCTGACCTCAAGACTGTGATTTCAAACAGCAAAGTTTTTAGCACGTTTGGAAAAAAGGGTTCTCAGCACCGCCTGTGTCTTTGACATGAAAAGAACTTTCTCTTTTCTTTCTTTGGTAGTAAAGGGAATTGAACCCAGAGCCGTGCTGACTCCTCAAGCCCTCTTCCACCAAGCTCTGCCCCAGCCCCATCTAAAGAAGGCTTGACAGATTCACAGTTGGTGGGAATCCCATGATGCCTCAAGCATCTGCGTGTAGAAGCCTCTGAGGCAAAGTCTGATGACCTCGCCCCCTTGTGGCTGCAGCTCCGAGCCCCTCATCACAGTGAATGTCTGTTGTGTAACCATCCTGGCAGGAGTGAAGAGACATCTGTGTCCCTCCCTTTGGCTATCAGAGTAGCGAAGCAACGGTCCCCAAGGAACTGCAATTTTTCTGGGAGCCTCTTGCTTGAAGAAGGAGTGAGCCTGAGGAAGACCATGTCTCCCAGAAGGAGATTCCACACAATTCTGACGGCTTGTCTGACCACCGTGAGGAGAGACTGAAGCTGAGACAAGGATGGGCAGGGCCACCTTGACAGGAACTGCTGAGTTATTCGTATCTCTAAACCTCCTGTCAAAACCCAAAAGATGGACTTGGAGGGGGATGGTCACTGAACCGCCTGTTCCTTTGTTCGTCTTCCTAATATGGCCACATTAAATAAACCTTTCTCTGCTTTTTCCTCTCACATACATGTCTCTTTAACTGATATACCAGGGACAGGTGGTGAGCCTGGTTGTAGGATCTAGGCTTGTAGCCTGAAAACTTCGTTGACATTGGGGACTTTGAGCCAAGTTATAAGCCCTACTGGTGGGATCCATCATCCATGACCCACCATGGGTTCCACTGAGTGTGGGTTGTCTTCCTTTGCCCCTGTGTGTAACCCACAATATCAATAGATGTTCCTACCCATTGAATCAAATTATTGAGTTCTAAATACAGAGAAGTGGATGGGCCAGAGAACAGTGGACAGGGACAGCAGCTGTGGAAGAGAAGACGCCAAGGGGAATATTGCTGTGGAGAGACACCATGACCACAGCAGGCAGCTCTTATATAGGAAAACATTTCACTGGTGCTGGTTTATAGTTTCAGAGGTTTAGTCCGTTATCGCCATGGCAGCATGCAGGCAGGCATGGTGCTGGAGAAGGAGCTGAGGGGTCCACATCTTGATCTGCAGGCAGTAGGGCATGAACTGTCACTCTGGGCATGGCTTGAGCATTTATGAGACCCCAGAACCTCCTTCTATAGTGACATCCTCCAACAAGGCCACACCTACCCCAACGAGGCCACACCTTCTAATAGTGCCACTCCCTATGGGCCAAGCATTCAAACACATGAGTCTATGGGGACCGTACCTATTCAAACCACCACAAGGGGAGAGTAAAAAAGGAAACTCCCTCTGTTAAAGCAAAGGATTCTAAAATGTGGCCAATGCTACTGTTCTGGGGTGGTGGTGGTGGGGTGGTAATAGAATTGTTGGATCCTGTCTTATTTACTCTTTGGTTACCATGAAGAGACACCATGACCAAGGCAACTTATAAAAGGAAGCATTTAACTGGGGGGCTTGCTTTCAGTTTTAAAGGATTAGTCCATGATCATGGTGGGAAGCAGTCAGGCATGATGTTGGACTATAGCTGAGAGCTTTATACCTTGATCCACAGGCAGCAAGCAAAGAGAGAGAGAATGGGGGGCAGGCTGGGCCTGGTGTGGGCTTTTGAAACCTCAAAGCCCACCCCCAGTGGCACACTTCCTCCAACAAGGCCACACCTCCCAATTCTTCCCAAGCAGTTCCACCAAGCTTTCCAATATATGAGTCTATGGGGGGCATTCTCATTTAGATCTCCATAGCTTCTTCATGAGTCAAAGGATGGACTGTTGACTTCAATGATTTTAAAATGAATGTGTAAAGTTCGTGTCCTGGGCTGTAGATCAGCAAGCATTACTACACTGACCCACCCATCTTTAAAAGGGAAAGAAGTGTTGATGCTGCTATTTTTCAAACAGCAAATTGTCAGCTTTTTAATGATTTGGGAAATAGAAGCAAAAATAAATGGTTAACATTCTAATTTTGATTCATAAAAAACAGGTTATTGATGCTACAGACTCTAAAAGATTTGAATTGTTGAAACTGGGAGACTGAAGACCAAGAAGACGTGATTGTTGACCAAATCTTTGTGGGGTAACAGGGGACACTGGAGAGGTAGCTCAGAGGTTAACAGCACTGGCTGTTCTTCCAGAGGTCCTGAGTTCAATTCCCAGCAACTACATGGTGGCTCACAACCATCTGTAATGAGATCTGGCGCCCTCTTCTGGCATGTAGGCATACATGCAAGCAGAATACTGTATACATAATCAATCAATCAATCAATCAATCTTTTTTTAAAAAAATCTTTGCTGGGTTTAGGCAGCTTCCTGACTCCCTGCTGCTGGTGTGTGGTGAGAAGTGGGTCATAGCAGTTCCCAGGCTCCTTAGGCTAGGTGGAGGTCCCTGGGGCCACTGCTCAGCCACTTGAGGCACCAAATGTCTCCCTGGCCTTTATTTTGAAGTTGCTTGGGGGTGTTATCCAAGGGCTTTCCCTGACCCACAGGGCGGAAGAAGGTCAGCTTTGGCAACATCTGTGGATTCATGCTGCCAGGCATTGTGGTCTGACTCAGTAAGACTGATTAATGGCACCCTAGCCCAGTTCAGAACGTCCTCAGGCCTCCCTGCCCCAACGGGCCCTCAGCTTCACCCTGCCCTGACCCTGCCTCCTTCAGACTTAGGCTTTTGCCAAAACATTTTTTGGATTTTTTTTTCTTTAAAGAGCTGGAAGAGAGTTTTATGGGGGAGGCATGAGATCCCAGGAATGGTTCTAGAAGAAAAATGTGGGGCCATTTGTAATGTGTGGGGGCAGTGGATGGGAAGAGGAAAAAAGAGGGTTGAGAAATATTGTTGACACAGCCATCTTGGAGAAGAATTAGGTCACTGGCAGAGCTCACCAATGCTCTCCCACCGGGGAGTTCCAGTTCTAGGAATATAGCCCGGGGAGTTCACACACATGTGTGCCTGGAGATGCGTCCAAGGATGTCCACCAAAGCACTGTTTGTGACCACAGGAAGTTGGCCCTGCTCTAAATGTCCATCATTTGGTGGTGGAGGGGGCGGGGCGGGGATAACTAGTGCTGCTGTATAAGGTGTTCACCACAGACACGCAGCATCTAGGGGCCACAATGTAGTGAGTGACAACACGTGACAGTAAGTAAACAAGTTGAATGGGCTCCTTAAAAAACTCATTTATGCCAGGTGTGGTGGCACACGCCTTTAATCCCAGCACTCGGGAGGCAGGGGCAAGTGGATCTCTGTGAGTTCAAGACCAGCCTACAAAGTGAGTTTCAGGACAGCCAGGGCTGTTTCACAGAAAAACCCTGTGTCTGAAAACCACACACACACACACACACACACACACACACACACACACACACAAAGCCAACCAACAGTATGTTGTTGTTACTGTTTGTATCTATGGTTGTTTGGTTTTGAGACAATCTTACTGTGTAGCCCAGCCTGGCTTTAAACTCATGATCCTCTTGTCTTTGCCTCCCAAGGAGTTTGATTATAGGCCTGGGCCACTATACCCAATCTATGCTTTTTTTTTAAATCAAAATTGGTGCTGGGGGAGATGTTCAGTTGAAGTGTTTGGTATCCACATATGAGGTCCTGAGTTCAATCCCAACACCCACATAAAAAGCTGAGTATGGTAGTATATACTTGTTTTTTGTTGTTGTTTTGGGTTTTTTTTGTTTTATTTATTTTTTTATTTATTATGTGTATAGTATTCTGCCTGTATGTAGATGTAACCAATCGTCTTATTAAAATAAGAAACACAGAGCCAATGTAAAAGAGAAAGCCGAGAGGTCAGAGCTCAGAGATAAATTCTTACCTCCTGCAGTGCTCCTAACTTCCCCGAGAGAGCTACTTCCTGTTTGTCTGTGTTTAAATAGTCTTTCTGTTCTGCCTTCTCATTGGTTGTAAACCCAACCACATGACTGCCTCATCACTGCCTTTAAGTACTGCCCTCCAGGTCTTAAAGGCGTATGTCTCCAATACTGGCTGTATCCCTGAACACACAGAAATCTACCTAGCTCTTCTAACCACCACGCTCTTGCTATGGCTCTAATAGCTCTGACCCCAGGGCAACTTTATTTATTAACATAAAATTAAAATCACATTTCAGTACAAATAAAATATCACCATATTTCCCCTTTTCTATTTTAATAAAAAGAAAAAAGGCAAAAGGTTATAACTAACAAAAGAAAAACTATATACAAAAGTACAATAACTATATACAATATATACAAGTAACAAATACCTAAACGATGTCTAGTCCATTTGTATTTGATAAATCAGAGAAAATAATTCCCTTATCTATCCTATTTTAGTAAGTCCAAAATGTATCTAATTCACTTTCTATCCTAATTAATCTTCAACTATAACTAACTAATCTTCAACTCCCTCAGAGACCCAAGAAGGAAATAATATTAGCTAACAAAAATAAAAACAGGAAGTGCACAAAAGCAACTTCCAAAAGTTTTGTGAGTTGACAGAAACAGCCAGCTGCCTGGACAGTCACCTGAGGTTTCTCCACAGTGTTGGGGCATCATCTTCAGCCTATAGGCTTAGCGTATCTGACAGACTCATTTGTGAAGTAGGTTGTACACAAGGTCAACAGTTCAACCTCACATTGGGTGAGAGCAGTCCATGTACCAGAAACACCTGAATTCCTCTAGTGTCATAAAAAGCTGAGTATGATAGTATATACTTGTTTTTTGTTGTTGTTTTGGGTTTTTTTTTGTTTTATTTATTTTTTTATTTATTATGTGTATAGTATTCTGCCTGTATGCGTCCCTGCATGACAAAAGAGGGCACCAGATCTCATTACAGATGGTTGTGAGCCACCATGTGGTCACTGGGAATTGAACTCAGGACCTCTGGAAGAGCAGCCTCTGCTCTTAACCTCTGAGCCATCTCTCCAGCCCCAGAAATTAAGGAAACTTTTTCCTTTTTTCATAATTTATTTTTATTTTTATGTGCATTGGTGTTTTTGCCTGCATGTATGCCTGTGTGAGGATGTCAGATCTTGTAATTACAGACAGTTGTGAGCTGTCATGTGAATGCTTGGAATGAACCCAGGTCCTCTGGAAAAGCTGTCAGTGCTCTTAACCATTGAGCCACCTCTCCAACCCAGTAGTATATACTTGTAATCCCCAAACTGGGAAGACAGAGATAAGCAGATCTCTGAGGCTCGCTGGCTAGCCAGCTTAGCCTGATTGATGAGCTCTGGGTCCCAATGAGAGACTGTGTCTCAAAGAACAAGGTGCAGCCAGAGAGACGGCTCAGCAGCTAAAGGCAGTGGCTGCCAGATCTGATGACCTGTTTTCAGCCTCTAGGACCCACAGACCGGAAGTCAAACAGCCATTTTCAAAGATTGTTCTCAGACCTCCACATGTGTGCTGTGGCACCGGCACTCACAGACAGACAGACAGACCTATATATACACGTAAATAATTAAATTAACAACAACAACAACCAAAAAAGGAGGTGGATGGTACCTGAGTAAGACTGACCTCTGCCCCCCCCCCCCCCCCCCCCCGCCACAGAGACACACATAGACATGGACACAGGCGCGTGCCCACACAGACACAAAAGGAAGAAAAGGAAGGGAGGGAGGGAGGGAGGGAGGGAGGGAGGAAAGAAAGCAAGGAAGGAAAAGAAAAGAAAAAAATGGACACTATATAATACACTGTTTGTGGACATTTGTATATGTGATAAAAAATCTAGCACCTTGGAGAAGGAAGATGAACTCCAAGCCCCTCTGGCGGTCAGGGTAGGTTAAGTCCATGCATCTATGACAAACAGTGCCGGGCACTGTGGTGGTATTATGTTTCCCAACATATTGTGCACCCTAATAAACTTATCTGGGCTCAGAGACAGAACAGCCACAATATTAAACATGAGGATAGGCAGTGGTGGCACACGCCTTTAATCCTAGCATTCCAGAGGCAGAAATCCATCTGTTCAAGGATACAGCCAAGCTTGGTGACTCAGCCTTTAATCCTAGAAATCGAGACTTTAATCCCAGGGAGTGGTGGTAGAAGGCAGAAAGATATATAAGGCGTGAGGACCAGAAACTAGAAGCATTTGGCTGGTTAAGCTCTCAGGCTTTTGAGCAGCACAGTTCAGCTGAGACCCATTCTGGATGAGGACTCAGAGGCTTCCAGTCTGAGGAAACAAGACCAAATGAGGATCTGGCAAGGTGATGTAGCTGTGGCTTGTTCTGCTTCTCTGACCTTCCAGCATTCACCCCAATAACTGGCCTCAGGTTTTATTTATTTATTTATTTATTTATTTATTTGGTTTTTCGAGACAGGCTTTCTCTGCATAGCTTTGCGCCTTTCCTGGAGCTCACTTGGTAGCCCAGCCTGGCCTCGAACTCACAGAGATCCGCCTGCCTCTGCCTCCCGAGTGCTGGGATTAAAGGTGTGTGCCACCACCGCCCGACCCGTTTTATTTTATTAATAAGACTGTTTAAGATTCGTGCTACAGGGCACCATCGTGGTTGGGATAACTATTTCTTGATCGTGTCCATATATATCCATGAGGGGTTGGCAGAGCTCTGTTCAATGCCTCCTCCCTCTGGGACTAGGTTGACTGGCAGCCACTAGCTGCCACAGCAGAGGGAAGGAGAGCTTAGCAGATTGCCCCATCTCTCTCAGCTTCACGTAAGCCAAGGAAAAATATGTGGCCAAACCCTTTTAGGGATCAGGCAAGAGTTATTCTGTTATGCACCCCAAATGAGAAGCAGCGATGGGGGTGATTATGGACAATTCCACCCAAATAATGATGGCCTCTGGGAAGAATCAAGAGGAATACTGGGGGTTCTTCACCTTAATTACCTTAATGTACTGCACATATGCTCTCTCTCTCTCTCTCTCTTTCTCTCTCTCTCTCTCAGTGGGGTGTGTGTGTGTGTGTGTGTGTGTGTGTGTGTGTGTGTGTGTTCTGTATGAGGGCAGTCATGATTATGCCATGGAACACATAGAGAGAGGTCAGAGGACAACTTCAGCTGTCTGTCCTCATTTTCTACCTTTGTTTGTTGGAAACAAGAGTCTTACTGTGTTGCCCTGGCTGCACTGGAACTTGCTATGTAGACCAGGTTAGCCTTCAGCTCACAGAGATCTGCCTGCCTCTGTGTTGTGGCTTGAAAGATAAATGTTCCTCCATAGTCTCATGCGTTTGAACACTTGCTCTCCAGTTGGTGGCGCTGTTTGGGGAGACCAGAGATGTGTGGCTTTTGCTGGAGGAAGTATGTCACTGAGGGCAGGCTTTCAAAGCTTAAGGCCTCACACTACTCTGCTTGTGCTCTGCCTCCTGCCTACAGTTCAAGATGTGAGTTCTCAGCTTGCTGTTCTAGCCACTATGGCTGCTGCCATGCCTCCCTGACAGGATAGTGATGAACTCCAATCCCTCTGAAACCAGAACCCCAGATAAACTTTTCCTGTTCTAAGTTGCCTCAATCATGGTGTTTATCATAGTAGTAAAAAAAGAAACTAATAGACTCTGCTTCCCAAGTACTGGGATTCCAGGGGTGTGCCAGCATGCCAGGCTTCCACTTTGCTTTGAGGCAAGATCTCTCTTGTTGACAGCTACATCTGCCAGGCTAGCTGTCCCGAGAGCTTTTTGTGATTCTCTTGTCTTGGCCTCTCATCATCAGGTAGGTATGCTGGGATTGCGAACATGGGGACTATCATGTCCTGATGTTACATGGGTTCTGGGAATCTGAATTCAGACTTGCACAAGTGCTTTACCTACAGGGTCAACTCCCCAGACCTGTAATTACCACTTTTTTTTTTTTTTTTTTTTTTCCGAGACAGGGTTTCTCTGTGTAGCTTTGTGCCTTTCCTGGAACTCACTTGGTAGCCCAGGCTGGCCTGGAACTCACAGAGATCCTCCTGCCTCTGCCTCCCAAGTGCTGGGATCAAAGGCGTGTGCCACCACCACCTGGCCAACCACTTTTCTTTTATTATTTTTATCTTGTCTGTGTATGGGTGTTTTGCCTGCACATATGTCTGTGTACCACATGCATGCCTGATGCCCACAGAGACCAGAAGAGGGCATCATACACCCATTAACTAGAGTACTGGGGGGTTGTGAGCTGCCTTGTGGGGCCTGGGAATTGAACCTGGGTCTTCTGGAAGAGCAGTCAATGCTCTTAACCACTTTTATTTTTATTTAAAGTGTAAAGCAGGACGAGGGATGTAGCTCAGTGGTAGAGTGCTTGCCTAGCATGCTCAAGAGCCTGGGTTCCATCCCAGCACTGCAGAAACAAAATGAAGCAATTGCTAGATTTCAACCCTGGCACAAATGGTTGAGATGTCTAGTTAACATATCGAAGTGGGCCTGTCCCCCAGGTTCTCCCTGCATCCCTCAGTCCCTACCTGTTACAGGCCCTCCTGGCTGACATACCCCACCCCCTACCCTGGACTCCCCAGTCCAGGGGGCTGGGCTAATATTCCCTATATAATCCAACCATTTTAGTTACCCTCTCTTTGTATTTTGGGCCTCCTGGCTGCTACACCTGGCTCCCCTCTCAGTCCTCTCCCTTCCCTTCTCCCTCTCCCCACATGGCCCAGCTCAGTCTGGACATGTCCACTCTGGATTCTCCCAGAGGTCCCTTCCTCTGGCTATGCTCTCCCATATACCTACAATAAACCTTCTCCACCACACCTAGGAGCAGTCATGTCCTTTCCTTTCTTTCTTTTCTTTTTTCATTTAGCAATAATATTCCCTACTTACTAATTTGTAATTTTTCAGATTGTGTCTTTCAGCCTTTTTTTGTTTGTTTGTTTGTTTTTGGAGACAAGGTTTCTCTGTGTAGCCTTGGCTGTCCTGGAACTCACTCTGTAGACCAGGCTGGCCTCAAACTCACAGAGATCTGCTGCTACCTCTGCCACTTAAGTGCTGGGATTAAAGGCGTGTGCTACCACCGCCGGCTAAAAATGAGTAATCCAAGCTGACCTCAAACTTCTGATCCTCCTGTCTCTTCTTCCTTCAGCAAATCCTACTGGTATGCACCACTACAACCATAGTCTCTTAGTCTTTTTAAAATAGAAAATGTAACTCTAGAATAGTACTTCTCAAGTTTCCTAATGCTGTGACCCTTTAACAGTTCCTCATGTTGTGGTAAACTCCCAACCATCAAATTTCATTGCTACTTCATAACTGTAATTTTGCTGCTGGTATGAATTGTAGTGTGAATATCTGATGTGCAGGATATCTGATATGTGACCCCCTGTGAAAGGGTCATTCAACTTCCAAAGGGGTCTGGACCCACAGGTTGAGAACTGTTGTTCTGGAGGCGACTACATAGACTAGGAATTGCAAGCCTGTGTTCCTTCGTGGCCACACTTTTCTGGTGGTGGTCAGGAGAAGCACAAACCACTCCATTGTTTTCGTGTTGCTCTTATCTGCAAGGTAGCCATCTTCCAGACCTCCAGAGTCTGCTGAGTGGCAGTCTTAGGGAGAGCCTGCAGCCAGCATTCTCCTGAAGGGGGGGGGGGGGCTGTCTCACCTGTGTGTGCCCCGTTATGAACCTGACACAAGGTTCCTTTTTCCTTGTGTTTTGTTTTGTTTTGTTTTTTGAGACACTGTTTCTCTGTGTAATAGTCCTGGCTGTCCTGGAACTCATGCTGTAGACCAGCCCGGCCTCGAACTCACTGAGATCCGCCGGCAAGTGCTGGGATTAAAGGCATGTGCTACCACCTCCCAGCAAAGATGATTTTTTAATATATATTGGGATTTGGCCTGCATGTCTGTGTGAGGGTGTCAGATCCACTGGAACTGGAGTTACAGACTGTGGTGCTGGGAATTAAACCCGGATCTTTTGGAAGAGCGTCCAGTGCTCTTAACCACTGAGCCATCTCTCCAGCCCCATCTCTGAGGCTTTCTCTGGAGCAAGGAATAAATGTTTGTTGAATGAATGAATGACTACAGCCTTCCTCCTCTAGTCCTTCAACAGACAGAAAACATTTGGTCTTTTTATTTTCTCCCATGATTGGCGCAGGACCAGATTTTCTGCACTGAAGAGCCTCCAGTTTCTTTGGACTATCTGCTACCACTGGCTACATTCTCGGCCCTATGCATGACCACTAAGGTGACAAATTATCCGAGTTTCCGAAAGTTCCTCAATGCCTGCACCTGAAGTCCCATGTCCTAGCATGGCTGTCACCCCAGAGTGGCTCCTTCCTCTCTGAGACTCATTCTTTGTTCGTCCCCGTCTGAGGGGCTGGCTCTGTCCTCATCTCTGCATTTCAGACCTAAGATTTCACAGACCGGCCAGAGGGCAAGTGTTACATCAGTGAAGGCAGCGAGAGTCAACTTGGAACTTTTAGAAAGGGTCTTTATTCTTTAGAGGACGGGGGTCGGTACTGCCAGCCAAGTCTCGGTTCTAGTTGTTTGCTATGGTCTGTAAAAAAAAGGGGAAAAAAGAAAAGCAGGAGGTTGGACAAGGACAGAATACTTTAGTTAAGAGTGTAAACTTTGGCTCTCTCTGTACTTTCCCACCACGAAGTCCCTCTGTCTGTCTGTGTTTCTTTGGTTCTCTCTCTCTCTCTCTCTCTCTCTCTCTCTCTCTCTCTCTCTCTCTCTTCCTAATAAAGCTCTAAAGGGGAAAAAAAAGAGTGTAAACTTTGGGCCTGGAGGGAACTGGGCTCAAGTAGGAATGGCCCAGCCTTGTCATTTGTTTGCTGTGTGTCCCTGGGAGAGTGACTTGACCACTCTGAGCCATGGTTTCCTCATCTCCATAGGAGAGGTAAAAGTAGAAGTTGCCTCTTGGGTATTCTTCTTTTGTTTCTTTTGTTTTGTTTTTTTTTTTGAGACAGGGTTTCTCTGTGTAACAGCCCTGGCTGTCCTGAACTGGCTTTGTAGACCAGGCTGTCCTCAAACTCAACAGAGATCCACCTGCCTCTGCCTCCTGAGTGCTGGCATTAAAGGTGTGAGCCACCACCGCCTGGCCTCATGGGTATTCTTAACTGAGCTTTTAACTAAGGGTTTTAAGCACAGTGAATGTATAAATCACAGCCAATACTGCTATCAGGAAGAGCAGCCATTGTCTTGGACCACCTGTGTCCAGATGGTCTGCTCTGCACCCTGACTGAACCCAAGTACCCCAATCATGGTTCTCACCAACTTTTCCTTCTATTGTCCATTTTCCCATCTGCCCACCACCAAGTGGCCCATTGTTTGACATAACTCTCTGTCCTCCATGACTAGGAAGGACCTGGGCCAGGGGGTCACTTCTCAATACCTGTTAGATTCTGGAAGTACAACCAAATAAAACATCCCCAAGCTCTCTGGAATGTCCCCGAAGGTCCCTCCCTGGCCCCCATGAGCTTCAGGCCCTCTTCGGGGCCTGCAGATTCTCCTCCAGGTCCCTGGCAGGCTTCGGGCTGCCTTGTCGCCTCACCTCCTCGATCCAGTCATTGAAGGCTGAGACACGGGTGAACACCGTGGGCTTCTTTAGAGTGTTACAGCCCAAGCTAGAAACGAAGCTGGTCACACCATGGACCTGCCAGGTGCCGTTCTCAGTGGGGCAGTTGAGGGGTCCTCCAGAGTCACCCTGCAATGGTGAGAAAAGATGTCTGAAGGATAAGGAGTGGGCTCTGAGCTTCATGACATCAAGAAACGTCCACACTACTTCATTTCTCTGGACACCAGTTTGCAGAAGAACACCACTGGCTTACAAGACCACAAAGCAGCAGTTCTCAACCTGTGGGTCGCACCCTCTTTGTTTCACAGGTGCCACATATCAGATATCCTGCATTCCAGATATTTACATTACAATCCATAACAGTAGTAACATCATAGTTATGAAGAAGCAACAAAAATAACTTTATGGTTGGGGGTCACCACAACATGGAGCATTGTATTAAAGGGTTGCGGCATTAGGAAGGCTGAGAACCACCGACGACATAAGGGTTAATGAGACAAGGCAAGGCGTCAGCACAGCGCCCAGCAGAGGCAGTTCTCCAAAAACGGTGCCCCTTGTAATCTCACCACATTCAGTGTTTTGGGGGTTTTGTTTGGGTTTGATTGTTGGAGACACCGTGTAGCCCAGGCTGATCTTGAACTTGCAATCTGCCTCAGCCTCCCGTGTGCTTGCATATCAGGCTGGGATGATAAGGATATGCATACCAGCAGCTCTACACAACGAGAGCATCCTGAATGTTTCCTTATCAACTAAGCTACATTGCCAGCCTGTATCAGTTGTGGCTTTCAAATGATAAGGTGGACACAGGAGTATCAGAAATTCAAGGTCATTCTTGGCTACATAGTAAGTTTGAGGCACAGGCTGTGATACTCCAGAGTCTCAAAACAGTGATTGGGCCGGGCGGTGGTGGCACGCGCCTTTAATCCCAGCACTCGGGAAGCAGAGGCAGATGGATCTCTGTGAGTTTGAGGCCAGCCTGATTTTTAGAGTGAGTTCCAGGACAACCAGGGCAACACAGAGAAACGCTGTCTCAACAAACAAACAAACAAAAAAAAAAAAACCAACAAAAGCAATGACTGGCAGAGGCAGGCAGAGGCATATAATTGCTATGAGTTCAAGGCCAGCCTAGTCTACATAGTGAGCTCAGGTCCGTCAAGGCTGCATTGTGAGACCCTGTCTCAAAAAAATCAGTGACAAAAAGGAGCAGAAAGGGACTGGGACTCCTGTCAAGCCAGGCGGGAGCTGGCTTGAATCCAGGCTCCTGATGCCCACCTCTGAACTAAGTTGAGTCCCTTTTCATCCCACCTGGCCTGGAGATTACACGAGGCAAACCAACCAGGTCTGTCCACCTCAGGGCAGATGGTGGAGGGACTTCGGGGCCCTGTACACATGCCACCCGGGCAGGTGTGAGTTGACTCACGTTGCAGCCAGATTGTTTATCCCCGCCAGCGCACACCATGGTCGTCTTCACGGAGAAACCCCACCAGTCCCACTTGGAGCAGTGTTCGTAGTCCACCACAGGTAACAGGGCCTGCTGCAGTTTGTCGGGGAGAGGCCCGTTGGCTGAGGAGACAAAGGACACTGCCTGGGACACCTGCGAGTTACAGAGTGGGGAGCCTTCAAAGGCTCCATTAGCCTGCTAGGAACTGTGGGGTCTTGCTTGCTCTGTGTTCTGTGGCATCCTCAGTACTGGGCACATAGTGGACACCCCAAAAATGTTCCACTGAACATGTTTGTGTTTGGAGGGAATCAGGGAGAAGGTGGAAGCTGGAGAGGAAGGCCGGGCACTACAAAGATGGTTCCTGCTGTGACCCTTCTGTCCCACTTGTCCCCGACACTTGTCTCTGTGGTCAGGTAGAAGGGTCGGCACGTACTGTAAAGACGGCCCCAGCCACTAATGTAGCAGGGATCTCCGTTGGGAAGGATGTCACCAGCAGGAGGGAGGCAGGCAAGCTGGACCTTGTCTCCCAGCTGAGCGCTTCTTGAGAGCTTGACCAGGGCGATGTCATTGCTGGGGGGAAGTGGGAGTCACATGAAACCTGGTCCTCCTGATGGACCCATAGCAATCACCTCCTTTGCTCCTTGCATTCCCAATCTATTTTTTATTATTATTTTTATTATGTACACAGTGTTCTGTCTACATATGTGCTTGCAGGTCAGAAGAAGGCACCAGATCTCATTATGGATGGCTGTGAGCCACCATGTGGTTGCTGGGAATTGAACTCAGGACCTCTGGAAAAGGAGCTAGTGCTCTTAACCGCTGAGCCATCTCTCCAACCCCCTCCCAATCTATTTATTGATTGGTTTCTGTGGTGCTGGGGTTTGAACTCAAGGTCTTATATATACTAGTCAAGTGATGCACCACCCCAGGCCTTCCTAAGTCCATTTGTTTTGTTTTGCTTTGCTTTTGAGACGGGGTCTCACTATGTAGCCCTGGCTAGCCTATGTAGACTGGGATGGTCCATAACTCACAGAGATCCACCTATTTCAGTGGATGAGATTAAAAGTGCATGGTACCACACCTGGTTTCCAAATCCAAATCCATTCTTAAGGCGGAGCAGCTCTTGGAAGCCCACGCCCACTTTAGCCCTGCTACCCTTGTCATCCATGGTTCCCAGGATCCAGCTGTGTCACCTGGAAGGTTCAGGGACACAGTGGCCCTCCTACCCCAGTGCATCCCAGTGCAGTGGTCTAGGTTGATGTCTGAGAGCTCACATTTCTGACAGGTTCTAGGGGATGCTGCTGCCGCCACCCTGGGTACCACACTGTAAGTACCACCATGCTCCATCTTGACTCTCTAGCTGCCCCTCAAGTCATTTCACTGGAGTCTGATATAGCTCTCTGCTCATTCTGGGATTCTAGCTAAGGTGGGCTATGGTCTTAACCCACCACTGCTGTTACTGTCTTTGCAGCTACCCACAGTGGGAGCCACCCAGGCCCAGGCAACTGTCTCTGGGAGTGAGCTCTCAGTTTGCTTGGTGTCTTGTGAACTAGAGACCCTGTTATTATTCCTAGTCGTTTCTGGAGTCACATGACTACGAATTCGCTGTCAGCAGTCAGGCAAAATGCTTAGTCACCCCAGGGCCTTATTTCCTACGTAACCAATGTACAGCATGGTCTTGTAATCTCTACGCAGCATGATCACATAATCTATGCGTAGGCCTGTGTACACATTCTCAAGGTGACCTATAAAAGCAGGTTCTACCCGCTCCCGCTCTCTATCTCCTCTCTCTCTCTCACTAGAGGTAGCGCACACCCCTCCCCCCACCTTTCTTTTTGGTAGGCCTACCCACCTCCACCCTTTCCCTTCCCTAATAAAAACTCTTATAGTGGGTTCCGTTGTACCTCGTGTTTTCTCGCTCCCACTAAGTAATGTCACCAAATAAACAACAGCCCCCAACTCCAGGCCTGAGACTTCACTCACCCACAGCTCACACAATTGGCGTTCCACTTGGGGTGCACAAAGAGACCATCGGGGTTGACGGGGATCACCTGCTCTGGGCCCTCTTCCACGCCTCGATCATACTCGCCCAGTACCACCTGGTAAGTGAGGGAACTCCTGCAGAGGGGTGGAGGTCAGTTAGAGCCTATAGCCAACCTCCCCTCTATCCCATTGTCCCAGCTGCCCGGGGACTCATGCAGGGACAATGGCTGGGGCAGGGACATGGGGTAGAACTTACGAGATGCAGTGGCCTGCGGTCATAACCCAGTCAGGAGCAATGAGGGTGCCACCACAGGTGTGGTGGAAGCTCCCTCCCTTCTCATACTGAAGGGAGACCTGGTGGCCAGGAAGGAAAGAGCTTGCTTGAGCGGCCTGGACCCAATACCATGGGACCCAAACCAGAGGTTCTGGACGTTGTGCACCGTACAGCTCTAGAAGTTGCTCTTCACACAGGGGAACAAATGGTGCCGTCTGAAATACTCTGTCACTTTTCCGTTAGAGTCCCATTTCAATTAGCCAAAGCCTCCCCACCACAGGCTTTATGATATCTCTGGGGTCCACAACACTCTTTGCCCTCTGCAGCATCCACAAACCTTGTGTTTCCTGAGGGTTCCCCAAGACCCTCTGTCCCATCAGACCTCCCCATCTCCTGAACCTTAGATCTTTCAAGGCCTCTTGAGTCTGCAGGAATATGCCTCACCTTGAGTCCTCTGCCTCCTCTTTTCTCTACGCTCTGACTCTCAAAAGCTCCCTCTACAGCTGTGCATGGTGGTCTGTCTATACCTGTGATTCCCGCATCTCGAAGTAGTGGCAGAAAGATCAGTGGTTGGAGATGAGCTAAGGTTACGTGAGACTGTCTCAAAAAATAGGCATAAAAGAGGTTGGGGCTGGAGAAGTGGATCCGTGTACTTGTTTAGCATCCATGAAGCCCTGAGTTCCATCCCCAGACCTGTAGAAGTGGGGTGTGATGGCACATGCCTATAACCCCACCACTCAGGAGGTGGAAACAGAGAACGGGGAGGTCAAGAACATCCCTGGTTGTATATTGAGTTTGAGGACGGCCTGGGCTACATGAACCCTCTATCAAAAATGAACAACAAAACCTTCTTAACCAAAAATGAACTGACTATGATCTGCTTAGGTCTGGTCTATACATAAGATGCCTATCTCCTCCTCATACTTGTCACTTGTGTGCTATCTGTGATGTTTTTACACTCTGACAGCCACAGTAAGTCTCCGCTGTCACAAGCGTATGGCCAGCAAAGCTACAGGATTCATGCCCTGGTCCTTCACAGAATAAGCTGTGACCCTCTCTGTTCTCACTATCTTTGATGATGCAAATGTTCTTTTTGTTTGTTGTTTTGTTTGTTTTTCAAGACAGGGTTTCTCTGTGTAACCCTGGCTGTTCTGGAATTCACTTTGTAGACCAGGCTGACCTCGAACTCAGAGATCCACCTGCTCTACCTCCAAAGTGCTGGGATTAAAGTGTGTGCCACCCCTGCCCAGCCAATGCAAATGTTCTCTGTCTTCTGCAGCATGCTGGCCTCAGACTCCTGTGGCTGTTGAGCACTGGAAATGAGGGGGCACTGAGGGACTAAATTTTTTTAGTTGTCTAATTTGTATTAATTGTGTAGGTTTTTAAAAATGTTTACTTATGTGCATGTGTATATCTCTGTATGGTATATACCTTGTGTGTTCTGGTACCTTCAGACGCTAGAAGGTGTTGGGTCCCCTAGAGATGGTGATACAGACAGTTATAAGCTGCCTGACTAGGATTTGAACTCAAGTCCTCTGGAACATCAGCAAGTTCTCTTCGCCACCAAGCTCTCTCTCCAGGCCCTGGTTTGGTTTTTAAGACAGGGTCTCCTATAGCCCAGGCTGGCCTCAAACTTGCTATGTAGCTGAAGCTGGCCTTGAAAGCCTGATCATTCTGCCTCTAGTGAGTGCTAGAATTACAGGCAAGTAGCCACTCTGTCTGCCTTAATTTATATTAAACTTAAATAGCCACATGTGGCTTGCGACTATTGTTAGACAGGGAGTCTAGCCCTCTGAGCTCTTCCCATGGACCTCTACGAAGTTCCTAACTCCTTTACAGCTCTCAGACCTTTGGCCCCTTTGTAGAACTCAAGGAATTTGAAGATAAAATCTTCCCTCTAAACACAGCCCTGGCAATTCCACTGTTATTGAGCCAACAACCCCTTAAACATCACCCTTTCCCTAGATTCCACTTTCAAATTGCAGCTGTCCCAGCTGAGATTACAGATGGAGCAACCTCCAAGAGATGCCTTTGTTCAAGGGTTTCGGGCCATTTGAAGTCAAAGCAGGGCATAGAGAGGAAACGGGGGTCACGGCTGCCTGCCACGTCATCAGAACCCGCAGTGGATGGGCGGGCAGCGCTCTTACCTGCCAGGGCCAGCTGTAAGGAACAGCGTCCTCACCATTGACAACTCGGCTGGAGGGGCTGAAGGCAGGCTGGCCACAGCCTGAGGCTAGAGGGGACAACAGAGAAGCCAGTCAGCCAGAAGTGTCCTCAAAAGGAAAGAAGGGGCACCCAGGGGCTGGCACATGCCTTTAATTCCAGCACTGGGGAGGCAGAGGCAGGCGGAATTCTGTTAGTTTGAGGCCAGCCTGGTCCACGTAGTGAATTCCAGGTCTACCAGAGCTACATAGAAAGTCCCTGTCTGAAAAAGAAAAAGGAGGAGGAGAAGAAAAGGAGGAGGAACGGGCTTTGTGAGCCCCTTCCCCTCTCTAGACTTCAGTAGCCATTTATGAGCTAGCATTTATCACTCCCCAATAAATAATTTATTAAAAAAAAAAAAAGAAGAAGGAGCCGGGCGGTGGTGGCGCACGCCTTTAATCCCAGGACTCGGGAGGCAGAGCCAGGCGGATCTCTGTGAGTTCGAGGCCAGCCTGGGCTACCAAGTGAGCTCCAGGAAAGGCGCAAAGCTACACAGAGAAACCCTGTCTCGGAAAACCAAAAAAAAAAAAAAAAAAAAAGAAGAAGAAGAAGAAGAAGGCCCAGCTAAAAGTGGCATGCTGACTCACACCTGTAAACTTGAGAGACCGAGACAGGAGGATTGTCAGGAATTCAAGGAAAGGCAGGTTGAAGTATAGTGTGAGACTTTCTCAAAGAAAAGAAAAGGTGATCGCTGTTGTTGCGTGGAGGTGACATGCGAGGCTGCCTGGGTACAAAGTGCGACTTGGCCACTTGCTCAGGATGAGTTACTTTATTCCTCCAACGCTCGGTCTCCACACTGGCTCCACACTGTGATGAGTTCCAGGAGGGCATATAAGAAGGAAAGCCTTCTGCAGCCCGCCTGACATAAAGCAAGCACCCAGTAAATGCTGTCAGTCAGCATTATGACCTGCCAGGGGAAGCTTTGTGGGCTCTTTAACAGAAGAACAGAAAATTCCAGTTCCGGCCATCAAACCACAGAGCCCAGACCTTAAACCAGGAGGCTGTCCATCGTCCCCTCAAGGAGCCTTCCCTTTGGGCTCCCAGTCCTCTTTCTGACAAGCTGGTTCATCCACAGCTTGTCCCCCACCCCGATTCCTGTCCCAGGACCAAGCTGAAGCCCTTATAATCATGTCACAGTTAAGGGGAGACCCTTTCTTGTAGAAGCAGGTATGGGGTGACACCCAGGGGGAACAGAGTGAGGGCCGTACTTCAAGGACTTCCAGGCTGATGCAGCATGGGGACATGGGCACAAGCTGGGGACTTACCAAGGGCCACGAGCGTGAGAGCACTCAGCAGCCGGAGCATGGTGAACTTCGGGGTGATGAGAAAGAAGGTAGAACTGGGCCTCTAATATAGTGCGGAGGCAGGTGGAGGGGACCGGGCCAGGCCCCACTCCCACAACAGGTGGCCCAAGGTCACATGCCAACCACAGCAGATCAAGGACCAGGAGCTGAGGGAAGGACTCCAGGCTTCCTCCAACCTGTGACTGCACAGGTGGCATCGACCAGGCAGCTGATAAGATGGGGACAGGCAAATGGATTCTATCAGAGAGGCCAGCCTCTCCCGGGGAAGGCCAGAGCATGGCAAGTGGGCAGACCTGGGTTCCGATCCTGACTTTGTAACCCTGAATGCTTGGTTTAACTACTGTGAGTCCCAGATTTCTGGTCTCTAACATGAGATTAATATTTGTACCTACCTCGCTGGGTGGTGGTGGCGGCAGCGGCACACGCCTTTAGTCCCAGCATTCGGGAGGCAGACATTTTTTGTCTGTTTGTTTTTGTTTTTCAAGACCAGGTTTCTCTGTGTAGCCCTGGCTGTCCTAAAACTCGCTCTGTAGACCAGGCTGGCCTTGAATTCACAGAGATCCGCCTGCCTCTGCCTCCCAAGTGCCAGCCCATATTTTTGTTGTTGTGGTGGTCTGTTTGTTTTGGTTTTTTGAGACAGGATTTCTCTGTGTAGCCCTGGCTACACTGGAACTCACTCCATAGATCAGGCTGGCCTCAAACTCAAGAGATCTGCCTGCCTCTGCCTCTCAAGTGCAGGGATTAAAAGCATGTGCCACCACCCCTGGCTAAGGGCCAGCACTCTATAAGGGTTCTATAACACGTCTGAATAAGGCAAGTCCTCCCGATCACTCATCAACCCTCCTGAGCATGTGTTCAGGCTCAGCGTGTCTGAAGTCTTCCTCTGGCTCCTACAAACAGAGGCCAAGGGAGGGGCAACACTTAGCTGCTCTAAGTGGACCCCTGATGGGAGAAGGTCTCCTGTGTGGCCAGGAGGGTTTTCTTTAAGTTTCTGGTGCCTCCTGTCTATCATGCCCACGTGATGCCTGCCACTCCAGGAGCCTGGGCTGTTGATCAACTGTGTACACAAAGACACAGCTGTGAAAATCCTTCAAACTAGGATAAAAATAGCTGTGCCCGCCCTCCCCCCCCCCAGCTTCCTGTGGGCTTGGACATATTTGCTCAGCTTAGATGCTCAGAGCCATTCCCCAGACCCTGCACTGGAGAAGAGAGGGGGAGAGGAGATGGGGGTGGGGAGGTTTCCTATGGCAGAGGGCTGGAAACAAACCTGAGCGGGAGAGCCCAGAAGAGACTCAGGGAGGGAGGTCCTATGGCAGAGGGCTGGAAACAGACCTCTGTGTCCAACTCAGCTATCTGACAGATGGGACAGCAGCCCAGGGAAAAGCTAGGGCTCAGTCAAGGTCCCCACGTGTTCCTAGCCACATAGAAGCTAGCTCAAGGACACAGGAGGAGTTGGAACCCTCCCCCAAGTTCACACAGAAGGCTCCCTGGCCCTTACCCACAAGGCCTTGAGTAATGCTGCTCAAGGCATTTGGCTCCAGGGCCAGTGGGTCTCCAGAGATGGCCCCTCTGAGGTCAACTGTGCATTCCTACCTGGGCCAAGTGGATATTCTTCTCAAAGCCTTGGTAAAGATACAGTTAGCTGTGCTACTGATAAACCTCAGATACCCTGGTGTAACAGTATCAGGAGTCCACTCAAAGCCCCGAAGAGAGCCCCGAAGAGGGAGCTGCCCAGGGAGAATGGAGGGTACAATCCATGCCAGGCCTCAGACTGAAGTAAAGTGAGCCATTGCTTGAGTGGGATTGACAGACTAGCTGTAGGAGGGGTGACTTAAGAACCAGGATTTGGGGCTGGGCTTGACCTTGTTTGTGACTCCAGCACTGCGGGTGGTGAGACAGGAGGATTGCCACGAGTTTGAGGATGGCTTAGAACTACAACATAGTGAATTCCAGGTCAGCCTAAGATATCATGAGACCAGTGTTTGAGGGGGGTCCGTGGGAAGAGGAGCGAGCTGAAGATATAATTTAATTAGAACATTTGCTGAGTGTTTTTCTTAGCATGCATGAAGACCTGGGTTCAATTCCTGGCATCATATGCTAGTTCATGTCTGTAATGCCAGTCAGTACCCAGGAGGTGGAAACAGGAAGATCAGGAGTTCAAGGTCATCTGCAACTACATAGAAAGTTACAACCTGATTTACAAAAAAAAAGAAAGGAAGAAAAGAAAAAATGGCAGGTCTGGGGAAGGAAAGAGAATCAGTGAGTCTGGGGGGTGGGGGCACCTTGTTTCTAGTTTTCACTGAGTAGAAAGATCCACCAGGGCTGGAACTTTCAGGTATTCTTCAAATCCTCAGTGCCTAGCACAGAACCCAGCATACACACACATAGTGTTCAACAGTATTTTCCGAAGGAGGGAAAATGAATCAACAAAGCTAAGCGACCCTTCCATCTCTCCTTGTTGTCCTCTGAAAGTGCCCTTGACCTTGTTGTTCGTAAGGAATGTGTGGAGGTCCTGTGTGTTCCAGCAAAGCCCGTGCCAGTGTGTGGATGGCGTCCTGAAGCACGGGTGCCAGAGATAAGGGGCTTGTTTAAAGTTTCAGAAGCTGAGTCCATTATCATCATGTCAGGGAGCTCGGCAGCAGGCCGGCAGACATGATGCTGGAGAAGTAGCTGAGATCTTGATCCCCAGGTAGAGAGGAGACTGCATCTGTCATGGGCTTTTGAAACCCCAAAGCCCATTCCCAGAAATACACTTCCAACAAGGCTGCACCTCCTAATCCTTCTAATCCTATCAAACCAAAGCATTTAGATAGATGAGCCTATGGAGGACATTCTCATTCAAACCACCCCAGGGGCTGTCAGGATGGCTCAGTGATAAAGGCACTGACTGCCTGCCACACCTGATGACCTGAGTTCGATCCCTAGCACCCACAGGTGGAAGGAGACAGACAACTCCCAAAAGTTGTCCTCTGATTTTCTCATGGGGGCAATGCACATGTGTCTACACACACTCTAAAAATAAATAAATAAAATTAAGAAACTAATGTGTTTTCCAAAGTGCTAGTGGCCTGACCATGATAGACTACACCTTTAGTACCAGCACTCAGAAGGCAGAGGCAGGTGGATCTGTGAGTTCAAAGCCAGCCGGTCTACATGAGTTCCAACCTAACCAAGGCTACTTAGTGAAACTCTGTCTGAAAAAGGGGCGGCGGGGTGGGGGTGGGGGTGGGAGTGGAGAGCTCCAATGGGATTGAGAAATAGGACAAAATTCAAATGACTTTCCTGCAGGATTTCTCAGAGAGTTTACTGTGCCGTGCTCAGGGAGAGTCAGGTATTTGGGAGGTTTATGCCTGGAACCTTCTGGTGTTTTGTCGTTTTTAAATTCTCCAGCTACCAGTCCCACCCCTCCCAGATGGGCAGCCAGCCTTGTGGGAGTGGGAGAGGGTTAAGGACACCGGAGATTGGGCACATGCCCATCTGTGGCTTTTACAGCTGGGACTTGCACAGGTGGCCCTCGTCCCAAGGAAGGCCTTGCCTCAGTGGGAACCGGAAGGGGTTGTTGGGCAATGGGCACAGCCTTTTTCCACAGCTGGTGCCATGCCTTCTGAGGCCTGGCAGGGGTAGGGTGGAGGTGGAGAGTCAGGCATGCTCTTTCAGCAAGTGTACACTCCACAGATGTCTGCCAGGCCCGTGATGGGAGCCAGGGTGCTCCTGGTCATGCGGGTGGTGCTGTGAAGAAGGAAGATGGGGTGGGGTGCTCCTCAACCCCCCATGCCTCCCAGCTTTTCTCCAAAGGCCTTGGCTCCACCTACAACAGTGGTTCTTAACGTGTGGGTCTCGACCCCTTTAGGGTCGCATATCAGATATTTACATTACCATCCTTTTTTTTTTCTTTTTAGATTTATTTATTTATTATGTATACAGAAGAGGGTGCCAGATCTCATTACAGATGGTTGTGAGCCACCATGTGGTTGCTGGGAATTGAACTCAGGACCTCTGGGAGAGCAGTCGGTGCTTTTAACCTCTGAGCCATCTCTCCAGTCCCCTACATTACCATTCTTAACAGCAGCAAAATTACAGTTACAAAGTGGCAACAAAATAATGTCATGTCTGGAGGTCACCACAACATGAGGAAGCGTATCAAAGAGTCACAGCATTTGGAAGGTTGAGAACAGCTGGCTTACGACCTTCTTCTTTCGAGGTCATCATCTCTTAGCTCCACAAACTTCCACATCCCTTTGCCCCTTCAGGCCTCGGATGACAGGCTCCCCACTGCCATGAGCCTCAGGAGGCTTCACTGCTCCTTGTCCATTTTCCCAACTTGTGCTGCCTTTATTAAGCCTTCCTAGAAACCCCTCAGTATTAGCATTTGGTCCCTGCAAGGCCTTGGCTTGATGCAGGTTTGGACAAATTTGAAGCAGAGAACCCGGAATAATAGAAAATGAGACAGAGGGCGGGCCAGTGAGACGGCTTAGCAGGTAAAGGTACTTGTCCCAAGCACGGCGACCTGAGTTGCTCCCCAGAACCTACATGCTTAGGTGTCTCTTGCTGTGAGAAAACACTGTGACCACAGAGCAACTAGGGAAGGGTGTGTGCCAGCTTCCAGCTTCTAGTCCATCATCCAAGGAAGTCGCGGCAGGAAGTCGCGGCAGGAGTCTGGAGGCAGGAGCTGATGCAGAAGCCATGGAGGAGGAGGAGTGCTCTTTATGGCTTGCTCAGCCTGCTTTCTTATACCTTCCAGCACCACCAGATCAGAGGTGGTACTGCCCTCCAAGAGCTGGGTCCTCCCACATCAATCACTAAGCAAGACAATATCCCTCCCACAGATGTACCTACCTACAGGCCAGTCTTATAGAGGCATTTTCTCAGTTGTGAATTCCTCTTCCCAGATAACTCTAGCTTGTGTCAAGTTGATTTAAAAAAACAAAACAAAACAAAACAAAACAAAAAAACAAAAACTAGTCACCACACCACCTAAAGGTGGCTGGAAAGAATCAACTCCACAAAGTTGCCCTCTGATCTCCACACATATGTCATAGCAATCTTTCTCTCTCTCTCTCTCTCTCTCTCTCTCTCTCTCTCTCTCACACACACACACACACACACACACACACACAAATAAATAAACATTTTGTTCTGGTTTTGTTTTTGATTTTTCGAGACCTGGTTTCCCTGGGGGTAGTAACATAGCCCATTCCTGAGGTAATCAACTTAGAAACAAGGCGGAGGCTACGGCTCATTTGGCTGAGTGCTTGCTCAGTGCTCAGCATGCGTGGGGCACTGGATCGGATCCCAGCACCGGATATAACTGTGTGTGACAGCTCACCCCTGTAACCCCACACTTGGAAAACAGAGGAAGGAAGATCGTTCTCAGCTACATGGTGAATTTGAGGCCCGCCTGGGCCACATAAGACCCTGTCTCAAAAAATAATAAGGGAAGAGGAGGAGGAGGAAAAGGAGGAAGAGGAGGAGGAGCAGGAGGAGGAGGAGGAAGAGGAAAGATATGTCATGGATCAAAGGTTTAGAGCCATCAGTTCATGATCTGCTGATCACTATCTGGAGGGTGTGACAAGAGACATCATGGATCATGGCTGGACTGTGTCATAGATCATGGCTGGACTGTGCCATAGATCATGGCTGGACTGTGCCATGAAGTGGAAGTGCCAACTCATAGCCAAGAAGCAAAAGAAGGAGGAGATGGGGGTCCCACAGTCTTCTTTAACACACCCTCAGTGATCTGAAGACTCCCATGGCTGACCTCACAGCTTAAAAGCTCTACCTTCTGGGCTGGGAAAATGGATTAGCAAGTCAAGGTGCTTACTGCCAACCCTCATAACCCAAGTTCACCCTGAAGTCCATATGGTAGAAAGAGAGAACTGACTCTTGGGTGTTGGCCTCTGACCTCCAAATATGTGCAGTGAATACCACCCTCCCCATCTTTCTTACGCTGAACATCCAAACCTGAGTACCCCAGAGCCTCTAGATGTACCCTTATTTGGAAATGGGATTGGAGTATCGTCCTTTTTTAAATTGTTGCTGCCTTTTAAGCCACAGCTGTCCGAATCAGCAACTGCAGCTCCACCACCACCACCAGCAGCAGTTCAAAGCTACAAAGGGAACTCATCTAAATCTCTATCCCTCCAAAGAACTCAAGATTCAAAGGCCAAGATAGAATTCTGCTCCTGGACGGGAGATATGTGTCCCACAGGACTAAGCTCCCTGGAGGTCCCTGGCAGAGTACCTGTGTTATGCCTCCTTCTTGAAGGAGATGTGCTTCACAGATCATGAGCTCTCTGGGCTATGGGTTCTGTATAACTGCTTTTCTGATAATGTTCTAATTAATCTATAAAACACAGTCAAAATTAATGAATGCTTGGGTTGTGAACTATGGGGGAAAGGGGAAGCTGGACATGGACCTTATTTAAATATAGCAGAATGAGCTATTCCTTAAAGACCTCAATAATAGATAATAGATAGATAATAGAAAGTATAGATAATAGAAAGTATAATACTTCAGGCACTTCTAGGGAATGAACACTCACCCACTAGGAATCCTTTAAGAATCCCAACTAAAGTGATTTATGACAAAAGACGTTATCTCATAGGAGGCAGATGATGGGCCCCTCTGTTGAGGAAGTTCAGCATGGAAAACTTAAGGACTACAACAGAACCTTCCCCTTACAGGCATAAAAGTACAAGAGTCCATATTCCAGCAGGTAAAAAGGTTTTATATTAAAACAGATATGTGATAAAAGAACTGAAGAAAGACTTAGAGAGGATCTGCAACAACCAAATTGGCTAAGTGGGTCATGAGAACCAGAAAAGTAAAAGTGCATAATAAACTAGCGAGCGACTGAGATAAAGATGAAGGACACAGCTGCAAGAAGCCTACACAAGTCTAGGAACTGTACTAAGTTTAAAAAACACAGACTGCTCTTTGGGTCATAAAGTTCTTGTGAGTGAAGGGATATTTCTAGTGGCAATTAATAATTGTGTGCTCGATGTTTTTTAAAGATGATGTAATTGAATTATTGCCAAGCTCTTGTTGTTCCCTATATGACTTGATAGTTTTCTTTTTTGTATATAAACTACTGATTTGCAGAAGTAAAATTGTAGCAGATTCAAACCACTTCTGAGTGTGTTGTCTGTCTGTCATTCGCCGAATCCTTGCCTTCCTGACTACCCAAGCCCTGGTTCTCCTACGGTCGTGGTACTCCCGGTGGGCCAGTCTGTGGCAAAGGAAAACTACAACTATAATTATCTAGTCTTCAACTCCATCAAAGACCCCAGAAGGACAATATTATTTGAGTAAACAAAAAGTGCATTGCAAACAACTTCTAAAACTCTAGAAATGACAGAGACATCTGACTGCCTGGACAGTCACCCAAAGTTCCTTCTGCAACATTGGGGCATCCATTTTCAGCCTAAAGGCCTAGAGTATCAGGCAGACTTCTCAGTGAAGCAGAAAATTTGAAGAACTGTCCTGCCTTGTATTGGCAAAGTTCATCAGATGCTTTTCTCTGTGTCCTGCAGAATATCTGACAGAATCTTCTGTGAAGCAGAAATTTTAAAAGACTGTCCTGCCTAGCTTAGGCAAAGTTCAACAGTATTTTTTCTCCCTTTGTGTCCTGAATGTCCAGTCTGCACAGCACATTGTCAGTAGTCAAGCAAGAACAGCTTCTTTGCCCAGTGGCTAGCCTTGCCATATAAAAGCAAACTCCATAGAAGTTTCTTCAATGCCCATCATCTTGTCTGAAGTAAATTGGTGCTGCCAGGAGCAGATGTGTCTCATTGTCATAAAAAACAACAACAAAAAAAAAATTTTATTTATTTATTTATTTATTTATTTATTTATTTATTTATTTATTTTGGTTTTTCCAGACAGGGTTTCTCTGTGTAGCTTTGCACCTTTTCTGGAACTCACTTTGTAGATCAGGCTGCCCTTGAACTCACAGAGATCCACTTGCCTCTGCCTCCCGAGTGCTTGGATTAAAGGTGTGCACCACCGCCACCGCCACCGCCGCCGCCGCCACCGCCACCACCACCACCACCTGGCAACAAAACATTTTAAATGGCATATTCTATAGGTCTTTGAACTATTTAAAGATCATTTATCTAAAATATGTCTATTTAACCTAGAAAACATACCTAACATATCTACAAATTTGATTATTAGAAATGACTAACTACTGACCTATATTTCTTGATTGTCCTATACAATTTATAATAATAGCTTTCAAAAATTAGAACTTTACCTTACATTTTTAAATAAACTGCATAGGTACAATACCTTAAACAAGAGTAGAAATACATATACAATATGTGGTAACAAAAACAACCTTAAATTTTATCAATATACAAAAACCCTTTAGATAAGAGTAGAAACATATATATATAAATGTAACAAAAATAACTTTAAGAAGTCCTGGACATAGCCTGGGCGCTCTTGAGTACATCTCCCTCAGATCCACTGCCGACTTGTATCTACTCTGGCTTCTGCTTTGTTCCAGAATAAAACCCTTTGCTGCTCAAAAAAAAAAAAAAAAAAAAAAAAAAAAAACTTTAAATTATATCAATATACAAAAATCCTTTAAACAAAAGTAGAAATATATATATATATATATATATATATATATATATATATGGTGTGTTGTTTAAAAAATTACCTTAAATTTGTATAAATCCTTACAAATACAAAATATTTGAGATCAATAGTTGTCCCTTAGTTTATAATAGATTCAACAATCTACACTTCCATCCTAGCATTCCTATATACCCTCTCTTTATTTTCTTTTTTTCTAAAGAGATCCCTGAATGTAATATTTGCATAATTTCTTCCCTTACCAATACCAGTAACACTTAATAAACAACCCCCATAAATGATGACAAACACCCATAACCCACCAAATGACCAAATACTATTCTCCCCACCTCTTAGGAATGTGGGCATCATCCCCAAAATTACTTCCTGTTGTCTGGGGGCAATGATACCCTGAAAAAATTGAAATGTTGGCCTATGGCATTATTGTGATCCAGGTAGAATCATTGTTATGGGGTCCCATCATCCTTTTGGAAACTTCAGAGATGCTGTTAAGAAAATTTATTGTTCATGCGTGCAGTAGTGGTGGTGCATACCTTTAATCCCAGCACTTGGGAGGTAGAGGCAGGAGGATCTCTGTGAGTTCAAGGCCAGCCTGGTCTACAGAGTGAAATCTAGGACAGGCACCAAAACTATACAGAGAAACCCTGTCTCAAAAAACCAAAAAAAAAAAAAAAAAAGAAAAAAAAGAAAAAGAAAAAAGAAAGAAAATTTATTGTTCACTGTGAAAAACTTAAACATTAATATCAAAATAGAAAATTTAAATTTTAAGATAATAATATACCTAGAGAAAAGTTTTTAAAAGTCAAAATAAATTTTAGAGGAAAGAAATTTATGACAACAAAATCCCTAGATTTTGATTTTCTTCTGTCCCATACCAGATGGCTCTTCTGATATGAGACAGAGACTCTGAATTTTCTTTTAACAACATGCTTGGTTTTAGAGGAGAGAGCCACACTCCAACTCCAAAACCAGCTTTGGTTTATAATTGAGTTGGGACAACAAATATTTCAAGGGATAAAGAGATTAAGAGATTTTACCCCCTGGAGAAAGTAATTATACCATCATACCAGACTGTTTCTTTCATTCTTTCTTTTTTTTTTTTTGGTTTTTTCTCTGTAGAACTCACAGAGATTCACCTGCCTCTGCCTCCGGAGTGCTGAGATTAAAGGCATGAGCCATTCCCACCTGGCACAGACTATTTCTTTTCTTGATAATTTTTTCTGGACAGTTTTCCCTTCTTTAGATGTCTAAGGTCCTTGAAGTCTTCAAGATGGATATTTTTATTTTCCTGTAAAGACAAAAATAAAACCCTGGCCGGGCAATGGTGGCACACACCTTTAATCCCAGCACTAGGGAGGCAGAACCAGGCGGATCTCTGTGAGTTTGAGACTGGACTATAGAGTGAGTTCCAGGAAAGGTACAAAGCTACACAGAGAAACTCTGTCTCAAACAAAAAAAACAAAAAAACCTGTTGTCATAAATTGGTGAGTTTTTCTTTTTGACATGTTAAACCGCCACCTTGGTTGACAAATTATCACTTCTCCTGATCAGGAGGTCTCTCCTGTTTGAATTGAATCTTTATTAATTTTGATGGTATCAATAGCTTTACTTCTCCTATGGAAACAAAAGCAAAGTCCCTTCCCCAATGTAGCACATATCCTTCTATATTAATATTTTCAAAAGCCAAAGATTCAATTAACATTTGTCTGGTGTCTGGATCCAGATATCATTCTATTTACAACTGATGTTAATCTGTACAAAAAATCAGTGAAAACTTCTTTTGGGTCTTGTATAATTTTAGTAAATGATTCAATCATCTTTCCTGATTCTTCAAACCTGTCCCAAGCATTCAAAGCTGCTATATGACATAGAATCAGGGTGTTTTATCATCCAACATACACTGTCTTTGCAAATCAGCATACTGACCCTTATCAAGAATTTGGTCTTGGAAAGTCTCATGACCTCTAGCCCTACCTCGTTGTCCCAGGTCCCTGGCTTCCCCTCTCCACCAAGTTCTCCATTGTAACTGAGGACCAGCTTCTAATACTGCTGAAACTAAATCCTTGCAGTCATATGAAATAATTCTATTCTTAGTTGTCCACAAATTTAACATCTGTCTTACAAAGGGTGAATGCATACCATATGAAACAAACTACTGCTTCCTTAAATCTCTTTACGTCTAATATATATACAGGATTCCAATTAACTTCTGCGTAGCTTTGAGGATGCAGATTATCTGCTAGTTGTTGTTGAACAGTAACTGGATATATTAAAGTTGGTGTTCTAATAACCTTAGGTCATTCCTCTCCAATTTCACAATGTATTGGTTTGGCAAATTTTGCTCTAAATTCCTCTGTCTGTATCTGAGCATTTTTGTTTTTTTTTCATTAGTATATCTTTCCAAGGCCTGCATCCTATTAGTCCACTTGTCATATTTAGCACAAAAAAAAATCACCAAGGCTATTATTGATAAGATATTAATTACCATACTGATAGCATGTATTATCAGTATTATATCAATGTCAGTTGAATCATTAATCTTCCCATATTCTGCTTCTAACTTCAAGCCTTCTAAAGTAACAGTAGAGAGGCCTAGCACCCTGCATTGTTATGTTTCCCGTTCTTAACATTAAAAAAATTCTTTTCAATATTATTTGATTCTCTCCTACTCTCCTAAGGGATTCCCCAAATCTCTCACCTATTCTGTTGACTTCTCTGGGCAACCTGCAGCCGACTGCTAGCATGGAGAAGTTTGGACAGCAGATGTGGCAGATGCAGCAGAGCTGGCAGTGGAGAGCTCCAGACAGCAGATGCAGCAGAGCCGGCTGGCGTGACCCCCTCTCTCTGTGTGGTTCTACCACCCATTGGTGTGCCAATTGTTGTCTTTTTTTAATGGTTGATGCTTTTTAAGCCACGGCTGTCAGAATCAGCTACGGCAACTCAGTCCCTATCAGCAGTGGTTAGGCTGCAAAGGCAGCAGCAAGCAGGAATTCTGTTCCCTCCGGCACTGACTCTTCCAAAGCTATGGAGGGAACTTAACTAAACCTCTCTCCCTAGAAAGAACTGAAGAACCCACCTTATCAACCCTTTCTCACCTGGCTCCTCTTTACCACTTCCGGTCAGCTAGTTGCTGATGCAGCCTCCTGACCGCTGGTGAATTTTATTTAATCAAACACATCTCTGCATAATTAAACAAATGTTCCAGAGAATAAACAAAAGTAACACACCTTAAAATAATATTCTACAAGAGGTGAGTTCCTTAGAGTGGGGGCTCATCATAGAGTAAAGAGGTAGCTGTCTCCGTGTCCAGGAGAAAGACCAGAAACAGATTTGTCCCTCAGAGTGCTCAGAAAAGGTCAGTATTAGGTACTGTCCTAGTCAGCTGTGACTCAACCTAGTGTCACCTGAGATGGGAATTTCCTAAATGAGATTTGCCTGTGGGCATCTCGGAGGGGGATTGTTGTTATTGTTAATGTATATATGAGGGCCCAGCCCACTGTGGATGATATTATTCCCTGGGCAGCTGGTCCTGGGCTTTATAGGAAAGCTAGCTAGCCAGGCAGTGGTGGCACACGCCTTTAATCCCAGCACTCAGGATGCAGAGGCAGGTGGATCTCTGTGAGTTCAAGGCCAACCTGGTCTACAGAGTAAGTTCCAGGACAGCCAGAGAAACCCTGTCTTGAAAAACAAAACCCTGGCCGGGCAGTGGTGGCACATGCCTTTAATTCCAGCACACAGGAGGCAGAGGCAGGTGGATCTCTGTGAGTTCAAGGCCAACCTGGTCTACAGAGTAAGTTCCAGGACAGCCAGAGAAACCCTGTCTTGAAAAACAAAACCCTGGCCGGGCAGTGGTGGCACATGCCTTTAATTCCAGCACACAGGAGGCAGAGGCAGGCGGATCTCTGTGAGTTCAAGGCCAGCCTGGGCTACAGAGTGAGTTCCAGGAAAAGCACCAAAGCTACACAGAGAAACCCTGTCTCAAAAAAAAAAAAAAACCCAAAAAACCCTCCAAAAAAAACAAAAAAATGAAAATGAAAAACAAACAAACAAACAAAAAAGCAACAACAAAAGAAAGCTAGCTAGCTAAAGGGCTAGAAATCAGCTAGAGAGATGGCTCAGCTATTAAAAGGTTTTGTTGCTCTTACAGAGGAACCAAGTGTGGGTCCCAGCACCCACATAGCCACTTGTAACCATCTATAACTCCACCCAGGTCCAGAGACTCTGACACCTCCTTCTGGCCTCTGAGGACACTGTGTACACATGGTACACTTACATACATTAGGCAAAACACTCATAAACATAAAATAAAAGTAAAATATTTAAAAATAGAAAGCTAGAGAAACATAACTGAGCAAGAAGCGTTTTCTCCATGGCTTCTGCTTCTAGTTCTTGCCTTGGCTTGCATCAGGGAATGACTATAACCTGTGAGCTGAAATAAGCTCTTTTCTTCCCCAAGTTGCTTTTGGCCGGAGTGTTTTTTGTTTGTCTGTTTGTTTGTTTGCGGTGTTGTTGTTGTTGATGTTTTGTCTTTGGAGACTGGGGTCTCACTACATAGCCCTGGCTGGGCTGTAACTCACAGAGATCATGTATCTGCAAGCGTCTGCGGGCTGAGCACTGAGATTAAAGGTGTCCAATGTCCAGCTTGGTCAGAGTGTTTTGTTACAGCAATGGTATGAAAGAGCATGCTGCCCTTGCTTTCATGTTTCTGGTCTCTGGGCCAGCAAGAGAAAAATCTCCACAGTTGGTGTGATACACATGTGACCAGCAGGGGGTGCTCAAGAGCCACAGTCGTTTCCAGGAATTTTCAGCTGGGTTTCTTTTTTCTTTTTAAAATCTTGTTTATTTATATTTCCTAATATATGAGTGCTCTGTACGTATACCTGCATGCCAGAAGAGGTCCTATTATAGATGGTTGTGAGCCACCATGTAGTTGCTGGGAATTGAACTTGGGACCTCTGGAAGAGCAGCCAGTGTGCTCTTAAGCCCTGAGCCATCTCTCCAGGCCCCTCAACTGGGCTTCTGCACAGTGTTTCTCTCTGGATGTTTTTGAGGGAGATGAAAAGTCTCCCCATTTTCTCATGGAGGTTAAATTGAGTTAGGTACAGTGGTGCACACCTGTAATATCAACACTTGGGAGGTGGAGGCAGGAAGATCACAAGGTCATCCTTGGCTACCTAGGGAATTGGCGGACAGCCTGAGCTACATGAGACCCTGTCTCAAAAAGCAAATAATGACAACAAGAGCAAAGCATAATTGGAAGCAGCGTGAGCGTCCGTCGACAGAAGGCTGTGTTACGTACGGCACCCTTGGAGAATGCAGCACACAACAGTTCAAATCACTCGGCTAGAGGCACCTGTACGGTCCCGGCCCCTTTGCAGAAGCATCCCATGGAATAGCAAAGCAAATTACAGAACGATGCATCCAGTAAGTGTCAAAACGCAGAGAGAACATTTGAATGCATGCAAATCAGTGCTGTGCGCTGTGTAGCAAGGGCAGGAGTAGGGTAAATATGCACAAGAAGACAACCAAAGACCAGATGATGCCAGCCAGGAGGGAGGGGAGAGGTGGGGGGGGGGGGAGGGGGGCTGGCCAGGGCCTCAGCCAACTACTATACCTAGAAGCTGAACTTGTTTTGAGTCCTTGAATATAGAACCGGGAGAGAATTAAAATGAGACCTTTACTGTTCGAAGCCCCACATCAACCTTGAGAACAGAACAGGGTGAGACTCGGGGAGGCAAGGAGCTGAGGAGGAGCCCCTACCTGCCAGGAAGTTCCCACACACCTAGCGCTGGGGAAGCAGAAATGGGAACAAATCCAGGTATCCTGACCCAGCAACCTTCCGTGGCCATGCAGGCTGATTTGGTGTTTGTGGAATGGCTGAGTGGAGCCTGCTAGGGTAAAGAGGGTGATGGATTCTGTTGAACTGGGCCAGGTTAGGGGACTTTGTCACTAAGGCCCAGGCCAAGCCTGAGGCAGGTTTCCTGTGTTTCGCTCTGTTCTCTGCACTCTCCTGGTGGGTGGAGTCAGAGGTGAGATAATGGTGTCAGGCTTGATCAAGGCCTCTGATTCAAGAAGTGGGGCTTCGAAACCAGCGAGTTAAGATCCCAGACTTCCTGATGGGGAAGCTCAACACAGACTCCAAGTCCACTAACAGCGGCAGTGTTCTAGGACATGGCGTGGCAGTCATTCATTCTGTCTTTCCTGAGTGCTAATGTCTGTTCTGGACACCAGGGATACAGGAGTGGAGAGCCAGGCCCTTGCCTCCCAGGGCCTCAGTGACTCACAGCAGAATGATGAGATCTGGCTATAAGTACCTAACACCCTCACTGTGTGTGTGGCCTGAGGAAAGCTGAAGGTGCCCACTCCCGAAAATCATGTGTAGGACACTTAATCCCCCAATTCACATGTTGGCACTTGGAGGTCAGGCCATTGGGAGGTCATTAGGATTGGTGACGTCATCAGGCTCTACAGGTGCTTGTCCTTGAACCTGTGATCATAGGGGCCTCCCACCATGTTATGACATAGCTAGAAGCTTCACCTGCACTGACGTTTCAACTTCGGTCTCTCTACATAAGAGATAAACCTCTGTGGGTTGTAATTTGTCCAGTCTGTGGTATTCTGCTACAGAACAGAAACCGGCAGAGACACCAGCCAATGAAGCATTAGCACTCTAAGACCTCTAGAGATGCCTGTGTGGTTCACAGAACGTGCCTTGCTGAAGGTCACAGGGTGGCTCAAAAGCATAACAGAAGCTAGAAGCTGGAATACCAAACTCAGTCTAGGACTCTTGGCTCCTTTGCCTTCCTCCCTTCCTCCCTCCCTCCCTCCCTCCCTCCCTCCCTCCCTCCCTCTCTCCTTCCTTCCCTCCTTCCTTCCTCTCTCCCTCCCTCCCTCCCTCCCTTCCTCTCTCCTTCCTTCCCTCCTTCCTTCCTCCCTTCTTTTCTTCCTTCCTTCCACCCTCTCCTCCTCTTCTTCTCCCTCAACCCCTCTTTCCCTCTCTCTCTAAGTTGATCATGAAAACCCCGAGTGTACAGAAATGATTATAGAATTCCAACAAGCCCCTTGGGAATTCACTACCCAGCTCCTCTGGTGGTCACTGGAGCCTCCCTGCCCCACACAGGCCAGATGCCATCTTTGTCTCTCTGGACTTGCAGACAGGGTCTCTACATAGTCCCGGCACTAACTATGTAGACCAGGCTGACCTCGATCTCATAGAGATCTGCCTGCCTCTGCTTTCTGGGGTGCTGGGATCAAAGGTGTGTGCCACTATGCCCAGCCTAGGATCTGCCTTTAAATGAAGATGTGAGCTGGGAGGTGTGATCAATGGATCAAGTGATTGCCTAACATGCATGAAGTCTCAGGTTCGATCTCCAGCTTTTCAAACTGGGCATGGTGGTGCACACCTCTAATCCCAGCGCTTTGGAGGTGGGTGACTTCAAGGCTGGCTTGGGACATAGAAGACCCTCTCTCAAAATAAATGAGTAAATAAATAAGGCCAGGGAGATGGTTCAAAAAGTATAGGCACTTTCCCTGCAAGCCTGATGACCTGAGTTCAATCCCTGGAACCTACATGGTAGAAAGAGAAACTGACTTAAGTGGTCCTATGACCTCCACATTTGCACTGTGGAATGCACATTCACACACATGCACATGTACAGATACATATACATGCACACACACATACATATCCCCACATACATACACACACATACATATGCACACATATACACAAAATAATAAATAAGTGTAATTTGAAATTTTTAATATTGTGACACCCTGTCTCAAAGAATCAAAATAAAAACGTAAATCTTCTTTTGAATGTTTATTTTCTTTATGTGGGTATTTTGCTTGCTTGCATTTTTGTGCACCATGTGCATGCAGTGCCCACAGAGGCCAGAAGAGGGCAGCAGATCTGCTGGAACTGAAGTTACTGATGACTCCCATCAATAGCTCCTAGGATTATGTTGTAGAGAGCAGAGGTCAGAGCAGAGCTGAACCAGATAGATTCCTTTAGACCAGTTACTGCACACTGGCCTTTCTGTTTTTCCAAAAGTCCTCAATGTTCACATTCAAGTGTGTAGCCTTTTGACACTTTGACACTGCATGGCCATCTACAAAGTTTGAGAACAATCAAGGTGAGAGAGAGAGAGAGAGAGAGAGAGAGAGAGAGAGAGAGAGAGAGAGAGAGAGAGAGATATCAAATCTGGTAAATGTTTAAGTAAGTTTCTGATGTTGTGTTGGGTCGCACTCACAGCCATCCTGGAGTGCATGAAGCCCGTGGGCTGCAGATTGGACACACTCCATTCTCGGTTATAAGATTGGAATGAGAAACATTCCAAATGAGCTGATGCATGAGACTTAGCGTAGGACTTAGGACATGTTAGCATTGTGTGTGTGTGCACACACACGCGCACATGGGTCTGCTATAACATTCCTATTGTGGTTTTCCTAGCTGAAGAAACACAAGTTCAAAAGGGTGATCATTTGGCCAGGATCCCGCTGCTCCAGTTCTGTGCTGGCAACAAAGTCTCAAAGGAAAGTCTTAATTTGTCACACATGCAAGTTCCTGGGGTGAAGGTTCCCATTGTGCCTGGCTTTACACTACCCACGCTTAACAGCAGCCTACCACGTCCCACCTGGTGGTGCATATCTGTTATCCTAGTATTTCAGCAGGCAGGGACTACTTTACTGAGAGAGAGAGAGAGAGAGAAAGAGAGAGAGAGAGAGAGAGAGAGAAAGAGAGAGAGAGAGAATAGCCCACCAAATTCCAGAATGCTGAACAACTGGCTCCAGCCAGCTCCAGGCTGTCTCGGCAGCAGCTGATGCGTTGGTGGAGGCTTCTGTAAACTTTTACTATTACAGCAATTTGTGCCACACCCACTAGGCACCCTCCGGCCCATTTTACAGAACAGGAGACTGAGGGCTGCAGACACTCACCTACCAGCCCCAAAGCTCAGCACTAGCTAGCTCCTTACAGCTCTGCTTCCTCTGGGCACCGGCCACTCTCAGCCGCAAGGCACACAAACCTATTTGTGACCATCTTCCCCCTAGAGGGAATTTCCCAGACACCTCCCAGATTGGTGGCTCTGCCTCCAAAGACCTGAGACAGCTTGGCTGGAGGGAGCTGTTGCTGCCTGGGGTCCCTGCCAAGCCCCACCCACCCCAGACCTCCTGAACTGGAACCTGTCCTGGCCTGTACCCGCCATACGTGGGCCTGGGGAAGTGCTGGTCTTGGCAGTAGGTACACACAAGGGGCCTTTTTCCTGAGGGTATTGGGAGATGTAGGGGTGTGACTCATGCACCCTGGTGGGTAGAAGGCCTCCGGCAGTGCAGGGGGTGGGGAGAGCAGAATTCCTGGCCCAGGAGAGATTTATAACGCTGCAGGCAGGCTGGCTTAATGCCAGGTAGGGGTTCAGGCGTGGCACACAGCCAGCAGTCATCCCAGGCTGGGCACATATGCCCTTCAGGCGTGATGGGGACTCTGAAGCTTTCGTGCCTCTAGCTATCCCTGTCGTCGGCTGTCACACACATGTGACTGCCGAGCCGAACTCGTTTGCACGTGATGTTTCCAAGAGTCGTGAAGTAAAGGGACACAAGGGACATGCCTCCCCTTGTCTCAGGTCCTGGGGGGAGCAGGAGAAACTACGTGACTGATAAGGGGCTAATGTGTGGACAACGTGCTGATGGGGCAGGAGTGGCTGGTGAGCGGCTAATGTGTGGACTCGGTGCTGTTGGGGCAGGAGTGGCTGGTGAGCGGCTAATGTGTGGACTCGGTGCTGTTGGGGCAGGGTCTGCAGTCTCAGGGGGGGGGCTGCTCCTAGAATCCTGAGGGAGATCAGAGGAGTGGGATATCCCTGCAATACTCGTGCCTAGGGGCAGGCTGTGGAGAAGGGGGACCTCTTGGTTTTAGGAGAGAACGAGAAAGGTGGGGATATTGGTAGGGCAGGGAGGGAAGTCAGATGAGTAGGGGGAGAGTGGGAGGGACCGGGGTGATGGAAAGGCCAGTTTGTAGCTGATTTGGTCATGGAGCTAAGAGGCCAAGTCTGGAGGTGGTCCAGGTAAGGGCTCAGTGTGGAACACAGTTACAGTGACTGGCCACTCTGTCTCTCCTCCCAAAGCTGATTTGTTCACAGGGTCACTTTCCTGAGCACACCCCCCCACACACACACACACACAAATGAGAGAGTGACCCACACATCTTCCTACTTACGTCTTTAATCTCTTCTCTGAACCCGGAAGGTAAGGTCCTAATTCTGGCCTGCTGGGCGTGCTGTGTCAAGTCTCTTTCCCTCTCTGAGCTGCCTATGACGTCACATGGAAAACAAAACACCTACCTCATAGGGTCCTGTGAAGATTAAACATGAGGATGGACATGAAGGGCCCGGCGAAAATGACCTCAGGTTCTATTGTATACAGTAGGGGTTCCATAAGTGTCAGCTTTTCGGAGAATGGGCCAGGGATAGGGCAAACAGCCCTTCTATGCTGCCTACCCTGCGTTTCCAGGCACGGAGTCAGTTGAACCCTAATGGGCCCAACCTGGGCTAGGATCTCAAAGTCACCCGCTTCCATCAGCAAACGTTTTTAGTCCTTCAGCCCCACCTCTGACTGAAATTCTCTGTGGGTCACCAGCTGTCCTGAAGGTCCCATAGAGTGGGGGCACCATAGAGGGACTCTGCTGATCTTCCTAGGACACAGCCTGGCTTTCTGGGAAGCTGGAGAAACAGCACATTCCTCCCGAAATAATCCTACAGCTATTTCCAGAGCTCCTGTGCCCAGGCCAGAAATGGCCAGTGATCTCCACGCCTGGATACCGTCAGGACAAACAGCCCAGAGGCCCAGCCCTCAGCTGGCTGCCTGGCTGCCCTCCCGGCCCCCAGCCCAGCGCTGCACCCAGCCCTGGCTCAGGCCTCAAAAGAGGGTAGTGGACCCCACTTGCCTTGTTCACTGGGTTCTCCACACTGTTCATCTGGGGGGCCTCTGGGTCTCCTGTCTCTGCACCTCGCTTAGCTGACTCCCACCCAGAGGCAGGAGGGTCTTCCTTCTCAGCAACTGCACACTGAGGAGGTCCCACCACGCTGGGCCTCAGTGATTTGCTATACACTATCTGGCCATTAGGAAACATGGGCTGGACTCAAATTGGAGAACTAGTCTGCTCCACTCCCAACCCTCAATGCCATCAAAAATGAAGGAAAGTATGTGTGTGTGTGTGGGGGGGGTGTCTGAAGAGATGTCTCTGTCAGGAAAGAGCCTGCAAGAAAGAGGACCTGAGGTCTGAATCCCTAGCATTCATGTAAAATGCTGGGTGTGGCAGTGTGTGCCTGTATCCCATACTGGGTGTGTGTGTGTGTGTGTGTGTGTGTGTGTGTGTGTGTGTGTGTGTGTGTGTGTGTGTGCGTGTGCCTGGGGTTTGCTGGCTATCAGCCTTACCAAACTGATGAGCTCCAGGTTCACTGGGGGTGATCTGCCTTCAGACCGTAAGGTGGGGAGTGACAGAAGAAGATAACAGACATCTACCCAGCAGCCTCTGAACTCCACACATGCGCACATGCACACACGTATACAGGAACATATACACACTCGTGCACATGCACACAGAAACATACACACACACACACATGCACACAGGAACATATACACACACATGCACACAAAAACACACACACGTGCACACACAGGCACACAGAGAAGAGGGAGAGATTTCCAGACTGAAGGAGACAAGAGAGACACGAGAACTAACTGCATGCTGGTCAAGATAAATATTCAAGGGACAACTAGTGAAATTTGACTTGGGATTAACCTGTTAACTTCTGCTGGGGAGGCTTGAACGTTACCGTAGACAGGGAACCAATGACCAACAGAAAGAAACAACTCCATCCAAAGTTAGACGGGTAAACAGTAAGTTTATTGGGCTTTGTTTGTTTGTTTGTTTGTTTGTTTGTTTGAGGCACGGTTCTCTGTGTAACTGCTCTGGCTGTCCTAGAACTCACTCTGTAGACCAGGCTGGCCTCAAGCTCACAGAGATCTGCCTGCCTCTGCCTCCTGATGCTGGGACTGAAGGCATGCACCATCACTGCCTGGCTTATTGGGCTTCTACAGAAGTGTGGGAGAGGGGTGACTTACAGGAGTGGGGGTGACCCCCCAAAAGCCACATCAGTGAAAAAGCTCACCCCAGCATTGGTGGTAACCTCCCACAGCTATGTGTATGGTGCCCCCCTCCTTAGTAAACCTACTTCCTGTGTGCTCTAGCCCCTCACAAGTCCACATGCCCCTGAAGCAGAATCCCATGCAGCTGGGTGGAGCACAGGAGAGGGCGGCTGGAATCTTGGACGAGGGTTCAAGGATCCTCTCTAGCCCCTGCCTTCTCTGAAGGAACCTCAACAGGCCTGATGGTGAGGGTCTCTTGGATTAAGATGTTAATGGCTGCTTTACTCTAAGGACAGCGGTCCGCAAATCTATTGATGGAAGGTTCTATGTCAGTGTTAAATATCCTGGATCAGGAGCCTGTGAGAAGTTAGAAAGCACCCTTGTCCCCTCAGTGTGCAGAGAGACACACTGAAGTCATCGAGGATCTGCTGTCTGCCACTTAGTCAGCACAGTGATGTACATGTGCGTGACTGAAGTGCTAAGTGTGGAAGAAATGCTTAGTTAGAGGATCTGAATGGAGAACATGTGGGGGCCAGAAAGATAGTTCAATGAGTAAAGGTGCTTGCTTGCCAAGCCACAGGACCCAAGTTTAATCCCTGGAACTCACACTGCAAATGAGAGATCTGAGCGGGGGATGGTGGCGCACACCCTTAATCCCAGCACTCGGGAGGCAGAGGCAGGTGGATCTCTGAGTTCAAGGACAGCCTGGTCTACAGAGTGAGTTCCAGGACAGCCAGGGCTGTTGCACAGAGAAACCCTGTCTCAAAAAAACATGGGGAAAAAAAAAAAAGGAAAGTAGTGACTCCTATAAGCTACTCTCTGATCACATACCCACATGCAAGCGTACACAGAAAATAAAATGAAAACAAAAAAGACTATATGCTAGCTCATTATCTTCTAAGTTTCAGTAAACTTGAGAGTCTGGAAAAAAACATATATATGCACATAGAGAGTATATATATTATATATCACACACTCTATATACACACAGAGTATAGTGTGTATATATATACTATATACACACATAACACATATAATCAGATATTGTATACACATGTAGAGCATAGATTGTGTATTACACACTATATAGAGTATATATTATATATACACTATATACACACACAAAGTATATAATATACACATTATATATACACACAGCGTATATATAATACACACATACACATATACACACAGTATACATGATGTATATTATATACACACACAGAGTATATATATTATATACACTGCAAACATACACACACACACACACACACACATATTATTATGTGAGAAAGAAATTGATTTTCCAGTACTGGCAACTGAACTCAAGTCTTGCATATGCTCAGCAAGCTCTCTACCACTGAGCTTCCATCTTCCTGTCTTCATCACCTTTTTGTTTTCTGTGGCAGATCTCTGAGTTCAAGGCCAGCCTGGTCTACAGAGTGATTTCCAGGGGCTGAAATCCCAAGTCTTTGTTTGGTTGGTTGGTTGGTTTTTTGGTTTTTTTTTTTTTGTTGTTGTTTTGTTTTGTTTTTTTTGTTTTTTGAGACAGGGTTTCTCTGTGTAGCCACAGCTGTCCTGGATCTCGCTCTGTAGACCAGGCTGGTCTCAAACTCACAGAGATCCGCCTGCCTCTGCCTCCCAAGTGCTGGGATTAAAGGTGTGTGTCACCACTGCCCAGCAAAATGCCAAGTCTCAAACAAGCAAGGAACATGTTCTATCAGGTCTTGGACACTCTGATGGTCCTGCCTTCCCCATCATCTGTCACCCTCCTTTTGTGCTTTCTGGAGAAGTCCTGAGCCTGGAAGGAGAGGGGAGAGGAAAGCCCAGGAAGCCATAAAGAGAAAGGTCGGAGGGAGGTGGCAGGGAGCTGGAGCTGACCCGACTCTCTCTTTGGCAGGCTCAGATAGTGGACAAACACGGTCACACCTCAGTCAGAAACTTAATTGACCATTCAGAACCAAACTGTAGATCAACAGGAGGTGAAAATGGGATGGAGAGAAGCCCTTCCTGGGATGTACCATGAGGCTTAGGGGAGGGTGCGGGCCATTCACTCAGCACTCAATTCCTACAGGGGTCCTGGGGACCCAGGCAGGGGCATGGAGTTCAGAAAGGAGCACTGAGAAATGTCCTTAAGAGACTTCACACTCCATCTGAAGCCTGACACACGGCAGGGACTCTACAAAGAAGAGCCAACTGCTCAGTCCCCTAAGGTCCCCAAAGGGATAGCCCTCGGAGGAGGCTGCTTCCACACACGCCTGCCCAACAAGGGGAGAAATTGATACTGAGTCCATGCAGCCAGCCTGTTGTGCCAGAGCTAGTACAATCTTTCAGTTCAACACAAGAAAAACAAATACTGGAAAACAGACACCTTAGTCTGGGTTCAAAAACAAGGCCCATCTGTCCTGGCAGGTTCATAGTAGTTCCTACTCTGAGGCTGGGGCCTGGCCGGAATGACCCCAGGAGGCCCTTCACTGCCTTAGGATTCCATGATTCTATGACATGGCCAGCAGTCTGAAGTGGCAGATTGTGGGTGTCCCCAGTGGAGAGCCAGGGAGGTCTATGTCATCTACCTCCTAAGAGCCAGGGTAAGAGAGGAACCGGCCCTATGGCAGACAGATGGGGTCCCAGAGATCAAGAAGTGGAAGGAGCTTGAGATGAGGCATCCCTCAGTCCCCTCCTGTTTTTCTAGAGTAGGGGATGAGGTGGGGTGGGCCAGGCAGGAGAAGAGGCCAGGGCTTGGACGTTCCACCCATTTTAGACCCAAAAGACAAGGGCAGCTGAGGGGCCAGGGCCAGGGCGAGAGATCTGCAGCTGTTTTGTGGGTGGGGCAGACTCAAATACTGCGCTGTTGGCACTGAACAAATATCAGAAGTCAGGCAGAGCTGGCGGGGGGGGGGGGGGGGGGGGGAGACTCCTGGCAGGGGTGGAGAGCTGGCCAGTACTGGAGACCCACGGAGCAAACAGACACCACAGGAACTTCCTTACCCAGGGATGGGACAGAGCTTAATGGAGTCGGCCCGTCTTTGGCCTGGACAGGTGTTAGTCTCTATAGAGAATGTCTACTTCAGGACCAGAAAGAGTGGGAACTTCACTGCTCTCCGTTCAAGTGGGACAAGTGAAGAAATCCCAATACTGTCGGAAAAATTTAGAACCAAGCAACTTGGCAGGATTTTTTGTGATTCATGTAGCCCAGGATGGCTTTGAACTCACTACGTGGCTAAGGCTGCCCTTGAACTCTGTATCCTCTGTGCTGGGAGTAGGGGCATCTCTCAATTGAGAATAGAATGATACTTCCCTCCTTGTGCTGCAGCATGTCAGACGGAGGGGTAGCAAAGGACAGAGTACAGAGACGGAGTCTACAGCACAGCGGGGGTGGGGTGGGGGCAATGAAGTATGCTGGTTAGTGCTGTGGGCTAGCTTTTGGGTGTCATCTAAGGCCTGTCTCTATTTCATTCAGCATTAGAGACTCTATCTTTGGCTTTTGCAGTATATGGGGGTCCTGGCTCTGGAATTTGAGAAATGTGGGCTCAAAGAAGAGGCTGCCCCACGTTCCCTAGCAGGGCAGCCTCTCCATACCTCCTCCTGCTGCCATCATCCAGTCCTGGACACTCTGATGGTCCCACCTTCCCCCTCATCTGTCACCCTTCTTTTGTGCTTTCTGGAGAAGTCCTGAGCGTAGAAGGAGAGGGGAGAGGGAAGCCGAGGAAGCCATAAAGAGAAAGGTCAGAGGGAGGCGGCAGGGAGCTGGAGCTGACCCGACTCTCTCTTTGGCAGGTCCAGGTAACCAACTGTCACACTCCGAAACTCGACCCAGCCAAGATGTCTGGACGCCAGGTGAGTCGATCCAACACGTACAGCCGCGTGAGCCATCCCAACAACACTTCCATTCCTCCCAGAACTCCAGGCTGGACCCAGTGCTCCAATATGAACAACGGCCAGGACCTGAGGACCCGTTTCCCAAGCGGCTCTGAGGTCAGCAACGCCAGCAGCTACTCCTCTGAGCAGTCCTTCACCCCCGTCCCTGCAAATCTTCCCGTGGGGAAAATCTGCATGGGCCGGCCCTACGACTCGAAGTGTGTAGAGACAAGCCACCTGGTGAAAGACCCCAAGGTGGTCAAAAAGCCCACTTATCAACGTAGCAACCCCCAATGCCTGCTCTGCACAGACCGTCCATCACGCCCCCCGAGCCCTACCTTCCTGGACCAGCTCATCAAAGGCATCAACTACCTGGACAGATCCACCAACGTTTTCGGCAACAACTACCCCAAAGCTCTGAGCTTGCCTCAACTGGCTGCCACCTACCTGGAACGAGCTGCCAACTCCCTCTACCTGGACCCGATGGACCATGTCCCATCCCGCAGCTATTCGAGTCCGAACACTAACATGGCTACCACCTCCAACCAGACTCCAGCCAACAACACCTGCTTGGTCCCTTCCATCCGGGACACCAACACTCTGCAGCGCACTAGTGGTTCCACTAGCTTGAGCTGCCAGCACCAGCCTTATAACCAGAGCTTCTCTGCCGAGGCGCCCCCGAGGCCAGGCATAAAGCTGCCCGAGATCCCTCTGTTTGGCAATGGGCTCTTTTCCTTAGGTCGTCTGCCCAAGTTCTGGGAAGCAATCCGCTCCGGATTGAATGCCCCTGAATCTACCTCTAAGCCCTCCGGCTGGTGGTGACATAGATGCCAGTTCTGTCAGTGGGCACATGGCCATGGTGTAGAAAATAAAAATTGTCATATGACAAACCAGGGGGTCTGCTTTTCGCCCCCCAAAGTGGAGTCTCAACTCTGTGGCTCAGGCTGGACCTTCCTGACACAGGCAGTCCTCCCCCCTCCCTCTTTAAAATCTGAGATAAGATTGTGCTAGTCAGGGTTCCTATCACTGGGATGAAACACCATGATCAAAGGCAACTTGGGGAGGAAAGGGTTTATCTGACTTACACTTCCACATCACTGTTCCTCACTGAAGGAAGTCAGGACAGGAGCTCAAACAGGGCAGGAACCTGGAGGCCGAAGCGGATGCAGAGGCCATGGTGCATAGGGATGCTGTTTACTGGCTTGCTCCTTATGGCTTGCTCAGCCTGCTTTCTTAGAGAACCCAGGACCACCAGCCCGAGGTGTTCCCACCCAATCAATTACTAAGAAAATGACCTTATAGACTTACAGCCCAATCCTATGGAGGAATTTTCTCAGTTGAGGTTCCCTCCTCTCAGATAACTATTGGTTGTGTTAAGTTGACCTAAAACTAGCCAGCACAAGGCTCTTATATAGCTCAGGCTGTCCTCAAATTCTATGTAGCCAAGGATGACCTACAACTCCTGATCCCCCTGCCTCTACCTCCAGTGTGCTGAGATTACAGATATGAACTGCCATACTCAGTTTATGTAATGCTTGGGATCAAACTCAAGGCCTAATGCATGCTACCAATGGAGCTAGATTTCTAGTCCCCAAAGGCCATTTTTCTAGCTCAGATTCTCTGTTGGCTAGGAGGCAAGAACAAGCATGTGTTTGAAATCTGATTTTGTTGTTTTGTTTTGTTGTTTAGTTTTTGGAGACCAGGTTTGTTTGCGAAACAGTCCTGGCCTGATTTTTTTTTTAATTACATTTAGTGTGTGTGTGTGTGTGTGTGTGTGTGTGTGTGTGTGTGTGTGTCTGTGTGTGTGTCTGTGTCTGTGTCTGTGTGTGCATTTGCAGTGGATCCACTATAATTGGAAACCAGAGGACAACTTGCAGAAGTCAGTTCTCTCTTAGCATGTGGGTCTAGTTAGGATTGAACTCAGGTCCTCAGGCTTAGCAGCAAGTGCCTTTATCTGCTGAGCCATCTCACCAGATCCCAATTTTTTTACATGTTAGGAACAAATGTAAAAATGTCACCGTGCCCTCTGACTGAACAAAAATATTTGCAGGGTGAGTGTGAAGTCCACAAATCTCAGAAACCACCAGTTTCTCTCTCTAGTTGAACTGTTACTATTCGGCAGGGGCTGTTCTCAGCTCTTCTTTTCTTCTGAGACGGGGTCTCATGTAGCCTAGGCTGGCTGAGAACTCTGTGATAACAGAGTTCTGTGATAACAGGTGTGCACCACTGAGCCAGGCTCAACATTATGTGTCCTTCTTCACATGGACACAACAGACCTTTGCGATGGCCAGTGTTACCGATATCCAACAGGCAACCAGGCTTTCCCACAGGAGGGAGGGTGGCCCTGCTGGGTCCTCTCTGAAGTCACTGAGTCCATCTGGACTGGGTGAGGCTTGATGGGGTTAGGATGAGGTGGTCTTCCCTTCAACTAATTTGAATGTCTGGGAAAATATTGCCTGGGCCACTGAGGACTCAGATCCCAGCTGATTTAGATTCAGGGATATCAGCCCCATAGGGAACCTAGCTGTTCTGAGGCCTTGGATCCTTTGATCCTCCAGGTCTGTTTTCTCTATCCGAAGTTTGGATGTATAGTTTCACTGATCTATGGGCCCCTTGACTCAAGTTTCTGAATGTGTCTTCTTGTCCCAAGCCAGGCCTGGAGCCTCTTAGACTGAGAATCGAGAGCGTACACAAGTATTCTAGTTCCTGCAATCCCCAGCCATCTTGCTGGGCTTCCCATCAGTCATTGCCCACCTTAGGGCCCAATTCTGTGTGGCTCTAAATTTAAGACCTGGTTCTCATTATTGACATTTTTGCCTCCCTAGCAACATGAACACCAACAGCACCTCTGAGTATAGAATGGGGTCGCTTGAGAAAATGCAGAACTCCGAAGCTCCCAAAGTTCCTTGGCGCTTAGAGGCAATAGTGACCTGCTAAAGCCCGTGTTGGGCAAGTTCCTATGGTCAAGCAGAGAGGGTAACAGGCCCAGATATCCCCCTCATGGGACCACAAGAACAGGAGGAAAGAAAAAAAGGGACATCAAACTCCTGGTCCATTGAGTTCATGAATTCACTCCTATTTTTTGATTCCTCCTTTGGTTCAGGGCTCAGCATGCAGTGATCTCAAGTCTCTGTCCCTTATTCCTCTCCTCCCCAGAATAAGATGCCCACTTAGGCCACACCTACCAGTTCCCGTTCCCCAGATGGACATTCATTATCAGGAACAGTTTGTCTGAATCCATTCTGCCCTAGCGCGGAAAAAATGGAGCTGGTTTTGGAGCTCGCTCTGTAGCTGTTCTGAGCCACCACCATCTTGATCTGGGTCTGTGCTCATCTGGCTCTGAGGCAGAAGAGCAGACTACAGCCCTGGCTTTTCTAGAAATGCTCCCTTCCAAAATGGTCCAGTTTCCTTGAACTGGCGTGCAGGGCCCTTGACTAAGGCACTGCTGGACATTGCCAGTGCCGGGCCCAGTCTGGCTCACAGGAAATCCTTTTTATAATGCTAGTGGACACTGGACCTTGTGGCCAACAGGTGCTCCACAATGGTGATGACACTGCTACCCTCAGAAGTGTGACAGAGCATCACGTATGGGTGCTCATACTGTTAATAATGCCAGCCCACAGTTATTACCTCTTAATTATATGCCAGGCACTATCTAAAGTGCTTTGGATGTACTCAATTATTCCAAAAGGAAGATAATTCCTCATGATATTACTAAAACAAAGAAAAATAATAACTCCAGTCACATTGCAGTTTCTTTTCCTGTTGCTCTGGTGAAATGGCAATGTAGAGAGAAAGGATTTCTCTTAGCTCACAGTTCAAGGTACAGCCCATCCTGGCAGGGAAGTCAAAACCGTAGGGGCTTGAGGCAGCTGGTCACACTGAGCCCACAGTCAGGAAGCAGAGAAGGATGAGTGAAGTACCAGGCTTGCTTTCTTCTTTTTGCACAGTCCAGGATCCTCTGCCAGGAGAGTGGTCCTGCTTACAGTTACCGCTAACTACGACAAATAATTTGAATGACTGCAAAAGAGGCCAAGGGCTGGCCCATCCATTCTGAAATACAGAGGTAGTGATAAATCCACAAGATGAATTCTTTCCTCCCAAGGACATGCCACCATGCTGTGAAATTAGGTTAAAAATAGTTCCTTTTAATTTTTTTTTTTCTCATTTTAGTTCAAGGATTGGACCCAGGGCCTTTTGCTAAAAGAGCACTTTGCCTCTGAGCTACAGGACAAGTTACAGGTGGACTTTGAACTCATGATCTTCCTGCCTCAGCTTCCCAAGCATCTGGGGTTACTGGCCTACAAAGTCTCCGACTAGCCTGGAACTATGTAGACCAGGTTGCTCCGGAACTCACAGAGATCTACCTGTCTCTTCCTCCCAAGTGCTGAGATTAAAGGGGTACACCATCATGCCGAGACCTGCCTATTAATTGTTCATCTAGTAACTAGTCACTTAGAAGTTGTGTTTTCCTTTAAAACAACAGAAGAAGTTGGAGGTAGTGGCGTGTACCCGTAATCACAGAGGCGAGCCTGGGCTATGAGACCCTTTCTTTTAAAACAACAGTGAAAAGAGATGTGCACGTTTCTGAGACCAAAATATGTGGAGTCCCTAAAATGCAGACATCTCAGGACTGACTCAGTTTCACCTAATTTAGGCCTACGTCAGAAGTAGAGGTGAGGCCAGGAGACCAGAGCTCCCACTTCCATCCACATGCTCTTCCCAGGCGCTGGGACCAGAAGTGGCCAGGGCTTGGGCTGATCTCTGAAGCACTAAGCCACTGCACCTGGTTGCACCTAGCTGCTTAATCACCACTGTGACTCTTTTGTTTTGTTTTGTTTGTTTTTGTTTTTCGAGACAGGGTTTCTCTGTGTAGCTCTGACTGTCTTGGATCTTGCTCTGTAGACCAGGCTGGCCTCCAACTCACAGAGATCCGATTGCCTCTGCCTCCCAAGTGCTGGGGTTAAAGGTGTGCACCACCACCGCCCAGCCACCACATCGACTCTTTAAGGAAAGCACTGTTGCCATTTTATGGAACAGGACGCTGTGGCACAGAGGGATCGGGTGTAAATAATTTCAGTAAAGTGCCTGGAACTCAGTGGCCTTCAAAGCCTGCTTGGCATCATCAGAGGGCACTGCCTCTGGAATGGGTATGTCATCATGTTTATCACATGATTGCATTGTGAAAGGAGCAGGTGCTCTGCAAATGCACACAGTGGGTACATAATGGGTGCCACACATCGTCATAGGACCCAGTGCATAGTAGGTGCTCTGATGAATGCCCATTGCCTGGGGATTAGATTATATCATGTAGGGACAGAATCTCTGCCCTTGATCCAAAAGGCTCCCTGGGATGGATGCCCACTAGTCCCAGGTCCCTTCCACAGGCCCCAAGCCTAGAGAAATAAACATATTTGAGAAGGTCCCCTGTTCCTTCCAGCCATGCTGAGGCCACAGGAGGTCCCCCAAGAGCACAGTTCAAGCCACACACCTGCAGGGTCCATGTAAACAGGAAGCGGCATGCTGGCAGCAGAACAGTGCTGTGGTGGCCTGATGTGCCATCTCCCTTGTGTAGCGTGGACTGGTGTCACCACGGCTGGGGTGGGGGGGCGGCAGGCGTGTGTCAAGAAAGTCCTTCCTACCTGCTGAAATGTGCCACTGTCGTGGGGAGCTCACTGCTTGCCAGGCTTGCCTCAGGGCCTCAGTTCTCTGCGTCCTGGCAGCAGGCTTTCTTTTTCGTGTGTGTGTGTGTGTGTGTGTGTGTGTGTGTGTGTGTGTGTGTGACACACAAGTCCCGTGGCACATGCGTGTAAGTGAGAGGACAGCTTGTGGGAGTTCTCTCCTTCTGTAAAGTGGCTTCTGGGGATTGAACTCTGGTTGTCAGGCTTGGTGGTAAATGCCTCTACCTGCTGAGCGCTCTTGCTGGTCCTACTGAATAGATTCTGAGAAGCAGGGAGGGGAACATGGCCTCCAAAATACAAGGAATTGGACAAATCAAGGGCTGTGTTTAACTGGAAGAGGGGTTGGGCTGCTCCCCTCAAACAATGTCTCCCCTGCCCCCCCCCCACTTCTTTTCTTTTTGAGACAAGGTCTCACTATGAATCCCTGGCTGGACTAGAACTCATTATGTACAACAGGCTGGCACAGAATTTGCCTCTGCCTTCCTTGTGCTGGGATTAGAAGTGTGTAACACCTGGGGCTGGGGCTCAGCAGTTAAGTGCACTGGCTGCTCTTCCAGAGGACCTGGGTTCAAGTTCCAGCACCCATATGGCCGCTCACAACTGCCTGTAACTCCAGTTCCAGAGGATCCAACACACCTCACAGATGCAGGCAAAACACCAATGCACAGAAAATAAAAATAAATCATAAAAAATTGTTTAAAACTTTTTTAAAATTAAATAAAAAGAAGTGTGTAACCCCACACCATGCATCAATGTCAAGGTTCCAAACAGGGGAGAGTAAACCTGAAACAAGTACTTTCCAGAAAGTAGTCAATAAAAGGGCAATTTCCTCAAAAGTCACTGTCGATCTTAGACGTGATCCCCAAGGTCCTCATTATTCAATATAACTTGGTATAGGAGAATAATCCTGACAGTTTTTATACCTTAAAAGGAATTGACTATGGGGCCTGGAGATGTTACTCAGTCAGTAGAAGACTTGCCTAGCATGCACGAAGTCCTGGGTTTAATCTCTAGCACTACAAAGAACTCAGCACGGTGGTATGTGCCTGCAATGTCAGCACTTGGGACACAGAGACAGGAGGATTGGAGCTCAGTGTCATCCTCAGTGACATAAGGAGTTTGACAACAGCGTGGGCTATCCAAGACCCTGTCTCAAAAAAAAAAAACAAAAAACAAAAAAAAAACCTCAATATTGTCTAAACAGAGAGCTTGATACACCATTCCAAGAGTCTGAAAAAGAAATCCAGTTTTTAATTGCCTATGTGTACCAGAGGCACATCCTATTCCTGACCCTTCTAGGCCTCAGCCCACCCATCCCGCACTGTGCTCCCCAGCCCCATTTCATTCTCCCCTGCCTTTTCTGTCTACACATGTGACTAGTACCCCACTCCATCCCCAACTGCACCCATCTCCCTTTTGACTTGAGATCTGCCTCGGGGAACAACAAAAGCCCCTGCTCTTGCAGGCCTGAGTTGCTGCTCTGGCCATTTTTGGCCAACTTTTTCACTAGCCTCATGCACGGCCTCCCCCCCACCCCCACCCCCAACCAGGCAGGAATTTCTGGGGAACAATTGAACAAAGCCGGGAACTTGGAGGGAGAAGGCACAGGACATTCCAAAAGGATTTCTCTCAGGCTGCAAAAGACAACACGCAAGAACAGTTCAGAGAGCTCTCGGCCTCGGAAAAGAAAATCTCAAAGCAGACGGAAAGTCTGCCCAGGAGGAAGGGCAGTGCGGATCAGAGGAAGGAACGGGGGAGCCAGGGGTTAAGAGGCCCACATTGGGAGGGTGGGGCTACTTCCCCCTGCCACCCTATCCCTGCAGAAGTCTCTCCATCTCTCTGGCCTCAGATCTGTGGTCCTTGAAAAATGGAGGGAGTTCGAAGAGAAAGCATTGGGATGCACAAAGAGCCATTGCCAGGATGTTTGCTTAGTAACCAAGACCTGCAGACAGGGCAAAGACCCAGCAACAGGAGAGGGTTAGTGATGCCTGGGGGGTGTCCCTGAGGAGTAACGTCCAGTAATTAATGGTTAGAGACATTCTGCACATGGGCCAGGGATGTAGCCCAATTGGTAGAGTGCTTGCCTAGCCAGTACAGAGCTCCAGGCTTGACCACCCCCACCCCATCCCACCCCACCCCATCCCAGCGCCGCATAAACAGGCATGGTGGCATATACCTGTAACTCTAGTACTTGGGAGATGGTGGCAGAAGGATCAGAAATTCAAGGTCATGCTTGGCTAGGTAGTGAATTTGGAGCCAGCCTTTGATATAAGAGACCCCGTCGAAAAAGTAGGGGAGAGAAAGAAGAAAAGAGAGGTCACATGGAAAAGCAGAGAGAGTGCTATCCAAAGTCACCAGTTCACAAACTGCCAGTGATTCCCATCTGACACAAGAAGTTTTACCCCAAGGGTAAACTGACAAGGCCCAGGGTTCCATCCATAGCACTGGGAGAGAAAGACGGAGAGATGGCTATGGCTCATGCCAAAATATAAATCTTTGTGCTGTTTCCGATGTGGAGAAGGATTGCAAAGAAGAAAACATCAGCCGGGCTAAACAGGCTGCTCAGTGCCACTGTTGACTGATGGTCCAGAGCAACAGCTTCTTATCTCAGACTGCTAATAAACAGTTTGGGGGCTGGCACCGGTCCATCGCTCCATTTTTGAGTAGCCTTGGTCTTTACCGACACATAGAACTGTGTTTATGTAAAGAGAGTTGAGTGAGAAAAGCAAGACATGGAACCGTCTGTCCTCACTGGCACACACTCAGGGAAGGCACAATGCCTGCTCCGCCCGGAGGAGAAAGGTCAAGCACATTGGTGGTGGTCCAACCCCTGGCCTGCACACAGAAGCCTTCTAGGCCAATGCTGGGCCTTGTGGGTGGGAATGTGAGGGGGTGGATAGGGCCCCCAAGAATTCCAGCTTGACTAAAGAGGTTTGGGGGATGGGGACCACAGTGACGGATTGAAATGACAAAGACCATTTGATGGTCAGCTTGGCAGCCAGATTCTAGAGTAGCATTCATAAACCATGTCCCAAATAACACATGCCCTGTGAAATGTTAAAAGTTTTTCCCACGCTGGGCGGTGGTGGCACATGCTGTTAATCTCAGCACTTGGCATTTGGGAGGCAGAGGCAGGTGGATCTCCGAGTTTGAGGCCTGCTTGGTCTACAGAGTGAGTTCCAGGTCAGCCAGGGCTACACAGAGAAACCCTGTCTTGAAAAAACAAAAAAAAGTTGTTTCCACAAAAACAGGTAGGGTCTGTCTACAAATACATCGAGGAAGGACAGATTAAACAGTTCAACTCATTCAGGACTTGTGTAGACAGTTTCCCAGGAGATGGTCACAATGTGGGAAAGGATGCAGGATTTCCAGGGAGGTGAGATGGCTCAGAAGGGAAGATGCCTGCTGTTACCAAGTCTAACAACCTGAGGTCCATCTCTGGGACCTCCATGGTGGAAGGAGAGATCTGCCCCATGAAAGTTATCCTTTGACTTCCACACAGGGACCCACAGCATGTGTGCCCCACCCCCACAATAAAAATGTAATAGCAATTCAAAAAAGGACAGATATCTCCAAGTGTTTTGACCCCCTTTCCTCGGGGCATCTGGGTGGGAGGGCAGGAGATCCACAGGCTGCAGTGTGGGATCCCTGCCTGGAGCCCAGGACTCCACCTGGAGTAAAATAAGAAAGTGGCAGGTAGTGTGAAGACCCTGGGGGGTGGCTGGGGACACAGCCAGCAAGTCTAAAGCCATGACCAGAGGAATCATGTTGTGTCTGAGCCGGGAAGCGCCCCTCAGCCTGGGCAGAGAAGAGATCTTCACTGGCTAAGAAGACGGTCTGGAATCACACAAGAGCCAAGTCATGACTCTCCCTTTCACTGACTGAACACCCTCTCAGCCAGCCACCTCAGCCTCTGGGCCTCAGTGTCCTCATCTGGAAAAGGGGAATAGTAGAATATACATAATTGGAGCTGAGGATTTGGCTCAGTTGGTGGTACGCTTGCCCAGCATGCACAAAGCCCTGGGTTCAGTCCCCACACACATGGGTGTGGTGGTCACACTGGTAATCCCAGCACTTGGGAGGCAGAAGGCAGAGCCTCAGGAGTTCAAGGTCAGCCTTAGCTACAGACTGAGCCTGAGATCTGTCAGTGCTACCTGCAACTCTGTCGCAAGAACAAAAACAGTGAGCAGGGTGCAGCCTAGCATGTAGGTGGCAGAGGCAGGCAGGTCTCTGGGAGTGTGAGGCCATCCTGGTCTACATAGGGGGGTCTAGGCCAGCCAAGGCTACATAGTGAGACTCTGTCTCAAAAAACAAAAACAAACAAACAAAAAAGCACAGTTGTCTACTTCTCAGGACCTGGTCCGATCAAATAAGACTCTGGGCCGACTGAACAGGGAAAGAGATTTATTTTAGTTGAGGCATAAACCAGAACCTGGCCTGGAAATGTAAATCTGCAGTACTTGCTACTCTGGAATCTGAGGCAGGAGAATTGCAATCTCAAGCCTTGCCTGGGCTGCTCAAAGATTGCTTGGGCAATTTAGTGAGACCCCCGTGTCAAAAAGTAAAAAGAAGGCTAAAGACTTAGCTCAGTAGTAGAGAACTTGCTTAGCATGTGTGAGGGCCAGGGTTCAAGTCCCAGGAAAAAGAAAAGAAGAGGACCATTTGGCTAGGCATGGTGGCACACGCCTTTAATCCCAGCACTTGGGAGACACGGGTAGGAAGATCTCTGAGTTCGAGGTCAACCTTATTTACAGAATTCTAAGATAGCCAGGGCCACACAGAGAAACCTTGTCTGGAAACACCAAAACCAAAACAAACAAGCAAAAAAAAAAAAAGAGCAACATTCATGTCACAAGCCAGGCTCAAAGCAATTTGTTCTTTCACCCAAGTGAAAATGAAAATGCACCCCCCCCCCCCCCGTGCCAGCTCCACACCAGGCACTGTGTGAGTTCTTCACGGAGAATGTCAGTGGAAAGAAGGCCGAGCAAGAACAGCGTGCCGGTTGCTGCTTGCAAGGCCTGGTGGCAGCCAATCATTCCGAGGCTGTCTCAGCGGTCAAGATGTTTAGGCAAAGAAGCATGGAACTATGGGAAGCTAGGGACCATGCCCTCTAGGGGAAGCCGAGGAAGGCTTCTGTCAAGGTGGGTGCATGTCAGGTGACGGAAGATTGGAAAGATGAGCAAGACTAGATCCTGCCAACCACCCAACCCTGTCCCTCCCCTGCTTGTGGGAAATTTTACTGCCTCCTAAGATGGTGTCTTTTCCTCTTCCTCCTGCTCTTCAGTCCCCCACCAATCCCCGCTCTTTCACGTCAGTTTCTGGTTCCAGGCTAAGCCAAGGACATATCCTGTCTCTGCCTGTTTTCCCACACAGGCAGTGGAAACCCTTGGCTATAGTAGCCGCTTTCATTATTCGAAGAATGTAGCACACAGCTAGCCCATGCAGTGCCTTCACTCACAGTATCAAAAAGCACCCCCTCGGGGCAGATGGAGCCCACGAGACCCATTACCAAACCTATTCGCTCACTTGGAAGCATACCTTTGTGATGAGAACAACCTGCCCAATTGTCCAGTGCAGTCCTGAATAATAATTAACAACGAAAGAAAGAGAGAGAGAGAGAGAGACTCTGAGGCAGGGAAAAGATTTGGAATCAATTGGAAACCAGAAGAAGCTGTTCCTACCACTTTTGGAGGGGCAAGCAACAACTGTAGCCACTGTTCCAAAGGTTCCCAGCTCCCGTTCCACAAGTCAGAGTGTTAGCTTGTATCTGCCTTCCCAACCTTTCATGGTCCCTTCTTCCCTACAGAACCTTGTAGAGACACTTGAGCTCTTTCTGTCTTAAAGATGCTGATAAGCACTCTAAGCTATGAACACATACAGTGTAGTTACAGACACCTCTGAGGCTCCAAAAAGCCCGGCTCCTCTTCTAAGCCATACAAGGAGACGACAGCCTGGCCCCAGACAGAACAACTTGAGAACATTTACTAAAGATACTGAGGACTGCATGCTATAAATCAAACCAGCCAAACCCCTTCATGGAAAGGAGAGGACAAGGAATAAATAGGTAGATGACTGATCCCCAGACGGGTGGGGCTCCTTCGGGGAATGTTCTGGACAAGCTCTATTTTCCTGGTGTCAGCTGGTCCCCTCCAGGCCCCAGTCAGCTTTCCCATCTCTTTCCTCAAACCCTTTCAGGAAGCAAGGCCTATAGGCCTGGGTTCATCTTGACCAAAGATCTACAAAGATGTGCTTGTTCCTCTGTCTCGGCAGCCATGAGCAAATCAAGCAAGAAGCTAAATCTGTGCGACTGAGAAGGGCCCGAGGTAAGGAAAGGACACTGAGGCAGCTCATGCCATGAGATTCGTCACAGATGCTGACCTCTCCACACACAGGCAAGGCCTTGGAAAAACCCTGCCACCAGGCTGGTCTGCGGCCAACTCTGAAGTCAGCCTTCTTCATCAGACCGGGAGTTCCCTCCCACACAGCACCAGGATGTCCTCCCACATCTGACTGGCGATCCTCGGGTAGTGGCTGCACCTCACAGTCCGGTGGAGAGCCACAATGGGTATGGGGCTGCTCCACCACCAGATCGAAGCTTTCAGATGGCAGTCTTGCTTTTTCCTCATTAGGTTGGGAGCACACCTAGAAACAGTAACAGAACTGAGCATGATTACACATGTCTGTAATCTCAGCACTCAGGAGGCGGGAAGGTTGTGAGTTCAAGGCTAGTCTGAGCTATGTATCAAAAAAAAAGAAAGTATCAAAAAAGTGATCACTTCCTATTCAGTGTTAGCTATATGTTTCCTCCTCCTCTTCCTCTCCCTCCCCCTCTCCTGTTTCTTTTCTTCTTTTGAGACCAGGTCTTACGTAGTTCAAGCTGGCCTTGAATTTATGGCAGTCTTTCTGTCTCAGCTCTCAAGTTCTGGGATTATAGAAAATACCACTAATTTGTATGGTCAAACCCAGAACCTCGTGTATGCTAGGCTAGCACTCTGCCAACCGAACTACACCCTCGGCGTCTGAAATATCTTTAAAATACTTATTTTCTTCTTGAATTATGTGTATGTGTGCAGGTGGGGATGTACACATGAGTGCAGTGCCCTCCGAGGCTTCACATCTCCGGAATCACGGTTACAGGTAGCCGTGAGCTGCCTAGTGTAGGTGCTGGGAACAAAGCTCCAGTTCCCTGCAAAAGTGGTACACGCTTTAACTGATGAGCCATCTTCCCAGCCCAAGCTGAGTTGTTTGTTTATGTGTCTGTGTGTGTGGTGGTGGGGGTTACTCACGCCGAAGCACACACAGCATACTTGTGGAGCTCAGAGGACAACTTTGTAGAGTTGATTCTCTTCGTCTACCGTGGAGGTCCAGGGATGAGGGCTGACCTCAGGTTGTCAGGCTGGATGACAAGTACCCTTCCTCACTGAGCCATTTCTCTGGCCTGACACTTCTTTCTTTTCTCCTTTTCTTTTTTATCAGTTAGCTTTAGGAAAGTCAGCATGGCCCTCACTTTCCACACGAGACTGACAGAGGAGGCTGGCTGACTCGCTCAGGTCCACACTGCTAGATGGTGGAGGGAGGCTTTTCTGTCGGACTGAGAACAACATGAGGCAGGATTGTGTCTTCCTTTGTCCGCTTCATCAGAACAGGGGCCACAAGGGGCCACGACTGGGCATGCCTTTTCTGTCTGTCCCAACCCCCCCTCCTGCCAGGAGCAGACCAGACCTTATTAGGTGCTGTGCCTGGAGCCTGGGCCGGGGCCAGGGCGTTGGCAGGCCCACTTGGACATGTTTTCTGTTCTTCATGCTCTGAGTTGGTCCCCCATAGTTATGCCCACGGGGCAGAGAAGAGCTCAGTCTTTTGGAGATGGGATTTCTGTGGAATAAGTGTCAGGATGTCAGTGTTTTCTCAGGTCTCTAAGTGTTCAGCCCCTATCACAGGGAACACGCTTTCCGGACAGGGCTGGCGCCGTCCAGTGAACTGGGCATTTCCTTCTGTCCACAGCCCACCTCACTCCTGGCTGCAAAGCCCGCCAGGAGTCTCTGGAGCCTAGCAACTCTCAGGAAACAATGGAAACTTGGGTTTGTAGTCTCCTCCCTCTATCATTACTCAAAGGGTTTTCCTCAAAGCTACACACACACACACACTCCAGTTATTTTTCTCTCCACCCATTAGCCTGGGGCTGCCTGGAAATTTTCAGTCAGAAAAGGGGCCCTGGGTAGGTGGTAGAGACACTCCCAGGCTCCAGGCTGGTGTGGCTGTCCATGGGCTGTGGCAGAAGTACAATACCACGATTTACCAACAACACCTGAGATACAGTCTGTGGCACAGCCTGTCTGTATATTAACCTGGGTCTGAGAGCTGGTGTGTCTCTGGCAATGATCTCTGTGAATCAGGGTGAGTCTATGAACGATTCAAATTGTCCTGTGGTATAGGGGTAGAAGGGCCATCTTGTTTAGTATCAAGCACCCACTCAAGGACTGGGATGAATGTATGAGAAAAATGTAGAATATACAGGCTGGTGAGTGTGTGAAAAAAAAAAAAAAAAGCCCTAGTGTAAAATGTGTGAAGAACCAGTGTGTGAAAACATAGGTATGGTCCAGAGAGATGACTCAGTGGGTACCGATACTTGCCACCAAGCTTGATTAGCTATCTGAGTTGGATCCCCTGAACCTACACGGTAGGAGAACAATCAGTTCCCAAAACTCTTCTGACCTCCACACGGGCACTGTGGCATGTATGTAGGAACACACACATACACAAACAAACATGTATACAAACAAACGTTTAATAATAAAAAAAAAGATGCTTCATAGATTGCTTGTTGGAATACTTGAGTCTGTAGAAACATAAATAAAAATGTAAACAAAAAAGGTGAAGTCCGTGTGAGCAGCTGAGTGTGTGTGAATGTTGAGAAGTCTTGCAAGTGCTCTTGAGCTCCAAGGATTGTTAGTAAAAGTGCATGCGATGTGCAAGTGACAGGGGATGGGGGACGGCTCAGGGCTACAGAGCACTTGCCCTGCGGTCCAAAACTTCATTGTTCCGAAGCAACAGGATTGACTTGTAACGAAGTTAAACTAAGTTGAAGCAGAAGCTCCGCGAAGTACACTTATAACATTGTGAGTGTGAAACTCTGAAAGTTGCGTGCATGTGGGACCCCCTCGAAAGCTGTTTGCTGTGGACTCTGTGTAGAGCACGTGGTGCGACAAGCGGTGTGTGCAGAGGTCTCGATGCCCTACCGGGTTGCGTCCAAGTCTCATCCCACACTCCAGGCCACGTCTGGCGTGGAGCCGGTTGGGCCTAAGCCCACACCGAAGAGGATTGGGGCCCAGACAAAGGCACAGTGCGCCGCGCCGCTGCTCCAGGGAGCCTAGCTAACGGCCTGGAGGCGGAGGCCTACTCTGAGGGGGCGGGGCCTGGTCTTGTGGGGGCGTGGCGGGAGACACGGGGGCGGGACCTAGAGGGCCAGGACAGAAGGCCTCGGGGGCGGAGCCTAGCCTTGAGAGGCGTGGCTAGAGGCTTGGAGGTGGGGTTTAGGGCTCCTGAACTTGGCGCCTCGGGGGCGGAGCCGGAGACCCGGGGGCGGGGAGTGTGCGGGAGGGCGGGGACGGGGGGTGGGGGGGGGGAGGCGAGCAGCCCGAAGGACTCCGCAGGACAGCGAGCGGTTGGCTGCGGGCGGCGCCGAGCGAGCCATCGAACGAGGCCGGGCCATGGGGCAGCGGGCAGTGGGCGCGCTGCTGCTGGGGTTGCTGCTGCACGCGCGGCTGCTCGCGGTGAGTGTGCGTGGCCAAGGGCCGTGGGCGGGGGGCGCGCGCCAACTTGGCGGGGACACCGGCGGCTGCTCGGCTGGGACTCTGGCCCGGGACGGCCGCGCCCGCGCAGGACCCTGGGCTGGCACTGGCCAGCGCCACCCAGCAGCGTGGGGCTTTCCCTAGGGGACGCCCCAGGGACCCAGCGTGGAGGTCAGGGGCCGTCCCTGCAAGCTTGGAAACCCGAGGGTCTCCGGCCACGTTGTTCAGGCTCAGAGTCGCCTCTGGGCATGACTCGGCCTGCCGTTCTCGGGGGCCCTGACGGAGAAACTTCTAGCAGGGTGGGAACTTGGCAGGACAAGGGTACCCCTTTCTGCTGCCAACTTGGCAGAAGAGGCACTCCGCGGTGATGGGGACCCTGTCAGTTTTCGCTGGAACTTTACCATGCTGTCCTCTGGGGAGACTATAATCAGGCAGTCATAAGTAAAAACGAGGAACAAAACTGACGCTTGTGTGGAGCACCCCTGCACCTTGGAGTCCTCCAAGCCCTGAGCTAAATCAATCACTGCCTTGCACTGACTCTGTAACACCTGGAGAGAGCTGGTTAACCTCCCGGAGGTAGTCCCACGTGAGTAAAGGGAACTCAGAATGGGAAGCCTCAGGGCAGTTGGGCCTGGATGGAATGAGTACCGGGTGCAGCGCCTGTTATGAGTGGGCCCAGGAGCAGCTGGATTTCCCTACTCTCCTTCCCGGGTCTCCGAAGTGGGATGCTGTGTGGCCCTACAGTTCAGCCCTGAGCTCACCTGGGGCCACAAGGAGGAGAAGGGAACTCTTGAATCAGGAATCCTAAGACCTAGAAGGCACTTGGCAGGAGAGGTCCAGAGGACCTGAGTGACCTCAAGGAGGGCTGGGAGGAGTTGGGACCGGCAGAGGGTGGAAATGCGGGTGGGGTACATCTGGACCTGCTGTGGTGAGCCACAGGGCCCAAGGTGCTCCTAGACAGTCTCCATCCCTGTCCCCTGTTGTCAGAGCCAAGAGGGTGACTTTTCCAACTGGGCCAGTATTTACCCAGTGACTGATTCTCTGTCCTTGCCGGGCTGGCTTTCTCTCACCTCTGTCCTTCTGAGTCACTCCTTAACCTCCCACCAGGCCTGACCCCTTACTGTTTCTGCTCCACCCAAACAGCGCCTCTCTTCCCCACCCTCTATCGGAACAGCCTTCTTCCTTAATCTTCTGGCTGGCCTCTCACCCCAACCCCACCGAGCAGGCCACTAGAGTTGGCTCCCCATTCAGCCTGAACTTGGAGCTCCTAAAACTGACTTGTCCCTTTGCAAGGCAATGACCTAGACCTGGAGTGCTATCTTTCCCTGGCCTCCCCTCAGCTCTGCCCCCTGTGGAGGGCTCCCCAGAGCGAGGGCCCCCGCACAATGGCAGGAGTGGTGGGTGGGACTGTTTGCTGAGGGCCCTGAGGAATTCCTACTGAAATTCCCTGACTGCCACCATTGCCCCATTCACTTGTTCATTCACCAAATCTTAATTGAGCGGCATTCTATGACAGTCACTGGGAGTCCCCCAGGCTCATTCACTGGGAAGATACTTTCTGCACGGCTATTGTGTGCTGGCCCATGGTGGCTGGAGGTGGTTTGGGTGGGCCGGGGCGCGCCTTTCATGCCTTCTAGGACTCATTCAAAGGAGACAGCAGTAAAAGTCGTCACTGATTCCCCTGCCAAGCTCAGAGTTGGGTCCCTCTCCCCCAAAGAGCTTAGCCTCAAGGGTCTTATGGACCCAGTTTTAGTCCAAGCTTGCCAAGTCTGAGTGTCCACATGTGTGAAATGGGTGCAGCTTCAGTAAGATCAGTTTTTAGCCCTGGGTCCCAGCAAGCCTGGCTCGCTGCTGCTCTTGATTCCTTCCTCCCTTCAATTGGGTTCTCAGCAGAATCATCGGGTGGGGGAGGGCAGCCTGCTCTGGAGTCTTCACTGGAGGCAGGGACAGTGGTCTGTGATTATGCGGGGGAGTAATTTCTGTTCTGGGGAGAGGATGGGACCAGGCCTGGCTGACTCAGGACCTGCCCTGGCCTGTTGACCCTTTCCTTCCGACTTCAGTCTTAGCCCTTCCTTTCTTGGGCCCACCCCCACTGTTGGTAGGAGTCCTGAGAGTGATAGGAGCAAAGACCGTGTTTTCCAGGCTGAGGAGGGAAGTGGCTGAAATACCTGCTTCCTGCCTCCCTTGGATTTCCTTGCAGGGAAGGCTGCTCAAGGGAGCTGGGGAATTTCTCCTTCCTGGAGTGACTTCAGCCCTTCCCTCTGCACAGCTGGCTGCCCTGTCCCCCAGCTGTTCCCATTACCCTCTTTGTTCCAGACCTGTGCCAGGGAAAGGGGCAGAACTGAGAGAGTGCATGCATCAGACTGCAGGACCATCCTCAGAGTCTGGGCAGAGGCGGGACTTGAGGGATCTTTAGAGGTGTGGTTCCCCACCCCCCCATCTCCTAGGTTGAACTCCGGGTGTCTGAGGAGTCGTCTGGGCCTTGCTTGGCTTGGCCCAGGCCTGTTCTCAGGATGAGCAGAGGCAAGTTAAGATCTGTGGGCTTGAGTCTCTGTCTGGGAGAAGGTTAACAAAAAGGTGCTTGAATGCAAGTAGGTGCTTCAGGATTTGGAAGACAGTAAGCGCCGGGTAGGGAGATCTTGGGGTGCAGGCCAGGCAGTGGCAAAGTGCTGTAGATGGGTCACATGTATTCGGAGGGACACTAAATTTGTCAGCAGATCCCCACATTGCTTCTGCTGTTCCCTGCTCACCACGCCCCCTCCTCCCCTCCTTAGAGAATTAGAACCTCGCCCCACAGGGCCCTGCTCCCTCTGGGACTCTGCTGTCCACTCTCCTCTCTTGTGCTTTGTTTACTAAGTTTCTGTTTTGTTTTGGGTTTTCACTTGCTAGTTTTTTCTTTCTTTCTTTTTCTTTTCTTTTTTTTTTTTTTTTTGGTTTTTCGAGACAGGGTTTCTCTGTGTAGTTTTGAGCCTTTCCTGGATCTCGCTCTGTAGACCAGGCTGGCCTCGAACTCACAGAGATCCGCCTGCCTCTGCCTCCCGAGTGCTGGGATTAAAGGTGTGCACCACCACCGCCCGGCAGTTTTTTTCTTTTTGAAAACATCTTAAAATTCTTTTGCTCTTCATATGTGTATATAATTGTGTTTTGGTCATTTTGTCTCCCTGTTATTTTCTCTCACCCTCCTCCCCCACTTTTTGAGGGTATGTTTTAGACAGTTTCATGCATCCCAGGCTTGCTTGCCTCACACTGACTATGTCAAGGATGACCCTGAACTCCTGAGCCTCCCGACTTCTCCTCTAAGCGCTGGGATTACAGGCTTGAGCCACCAGGCCTGGCTAAGTTTCTTGAACATGCCCAACACACTCCTACCCCAGGGCCTTTGCATCTGCTTTTCCCTTAGCTTGGGACGTTCGTCCCTGAATCCACAGGACCCTCTGCCTCCTTTCAGGTCCTGATAATTCTGCCCTGTCCTTCCTAACCCAAACTCACCCATCCCCCACCTTGCTTCCCTGGCAGTACTGAGAATCGAACCCAGGACTTCTCACATATAATCATATGTTCCATGTTGAGTTCCACCCTCAGCCTCATTGCTTTTTTTTTTTCTTGTCACCATCTAACATGGATCTATTCACTTGTTTATCCATCTCCTCTGCTCTGTTTCAGTTCCATGGTAACAAGACCTCATCTGTTTGTTTTTCCAAAACTGTATTTATTTATTTTCTGTGTATGTGTGTGGTAGGGCGGTACATGTGTGGAGGTCAGAGGACGACTTGCCGTAATTGGTTCTCTCCTTCAATCTCGTGGGTACCAGGGATTGAATTTAGGTCATCAGGCTTGACCACAAGCACCCTTACCTGCTGAGCCAGCCCACTGGTCCTCTTAACTAACTTCCTATTTGTTTATTTATTGGTTTTACTTGTTCTCTGTTTTTATTCATTTCTTATCATGCTTGAATATTTTTAATTAATATTACTAATTAAACGGTTCTTTGACAGTTTCACACACATATATGATACAAACTAGCCATCCTCGCCCCGCTCTCTTATCTTCCCTGGCTACCACCCCCCACTCTGTCTGACCTTCCTGTCCGTTTTGTTTTGTGACCCACTGAGGTTAACCAAGGCTTTGTGTGTGAACATAGGTTTTGAACTATCCATTGGAACCTGGTGGACTTAGCAGTAGACACATAGTTGAAGACATTGACTCCCCATCTCCCAGAGTCTATCAGCAGCCAAAGGTTCGGCAGTGAGGGGGTATGCCTCCCTCCTCTCCCCTCTTCCATCCATGCCTGACAGGCCAGTCCTGTGCAGGGCTCAGTGCAGGTGACTCCCCTATCTGGTTTTGTTAACTGGAGTAAGTTAACAAGTAAGTGCCCCAGAAATGTACTTGTTGGAATGCATTGAGCCATGGAGACTAGCGTGGTCCCTAGAATCTAAGCAGAGGAAATGGAGGCGCAGAGAGGTTAGGGGGGCTGGCCCACTTGCTTACTCAGAAGAGTCAAGTCTGAAGTTAGGACAAGCTCCCCTGACACTGCCCACTGTCCCGCCCGCCTTCAGCCACCATCAGATTCTTTTTTTTTTTTTTTTGCCTGCATGAGGGTGCAGGGTCCCCTAGAACTGTAGGTACAGACAGTTATGAGCTGTCATGTGGGTGCTGGGAATTGAACCCAGGTCCTCAAGAAGAGCAGCGAGTGCTCCCAGTCACTGAGCCATCTCTCCAGCCCCAGATTCTTAAAGTGTATTATATTTATTAAGTATGTGGTGGGCATACGTGTAATGACCGGAGGACAACTTGTAGGAGCCGGTTCTCTCCTACCCATGAGTCCTGGGGATCAGATTCGGCTCTTTTGTGTCCAGGCCCTTTCACCCACCAGGCCACCTCCCAGGCCCCACCATGGCGTTTTGATGAAACTTGTCACTGATGTCATTATCAGTAAGAACTCTGGCCCCATGTGGCGTGGAGGACTACTTCAAGCAACGCACAGTGGTGATGCGGGTCAGGATGGCTCCTGGCGATGCCGGGAGCTGGACTCTGGAGCAGTCATTTGTAGGCTTGTGAATTGCCCCTGAGGCCCTACAGACAGTTGAAAGCAGCTAGGGGACAGACTCTGAGGACCAGGTCTGTAGGATCTGAAAGGACTCTGCCCGGCGTGCTGTTCATGATGAGGGAGACGTAGGTCCTGGGCCCCCATTGACTCCTGCAGGGAGTCTTTCCTTGTTTCTCAGCTGCTCCCTGGGGTCTGGAGGTTAGGACGGGTCTAAAGAGGCCTGAGGACTGCCTGGCCTTGGGGTGAAAGCTGGGGGTGGGATTTGGAAAGATACGGTGATGAGTCAGAGGCAACTTGGAGGCCAGGCCTCTAAGTCCTGGACCTTCTGATTTTGGGATGGAAGGGGTGGACTCCCAGCCCTGGCCTTTCTCTCTTTGCCTGGTCCAGCTCCAGCTGTGGGGGCCAGGCTGGAGGAGGATGGAGACTCAGCTCCCCAGTGGCTTCCTCATGGTCTGCCAGTGCCTCCTCCCCTCCCCCCTGCTCCTGTCAAGGACAAGGGGAGCTGGGTTGAGGGTCCCTACCCTGTTGTAAGGCTACCCCAGCCCAAGCCTTAGGCTCTTTGGCCCTGCCACCGCCTCCCGATCTTAGAGCCTGGAGCTGGCTGACTGAAACCCAGAAATATGTGTGGAACTCGCTTCGTGGGGAGCCGCCAGCCTCACTACCCAGCCTGGTGGCGTCAGGCGGTGTCAATAACGGCCTTGAGAGGGGTGTGGCTCATGGCTGCCCAGGGATGGCTGGGCTGGGGGCACCATCATGAAAGCCCCGAGAACAAGGTGGCTCTTTGAAGCCTGGGGATGTGAGTCTGAGCCGACACCAGAATCATGCTCGCCTCTTTCATATGATGCTCGCTTGTGCCGGGGCTGTGGGGACATCCTGGCATCCCAGGGGCATTTGGGGCACCCTGAGACATCCCCAGGACCAGCCACTGGCACTCTTCTTCCTTGGGGCATAGAGGAGGGCTTCCTACTGCTCTGGATTTTTGGGGATGCTGGCTGTACAGAGGCTGACAGTGTGGGTTAGGCTGGTGAGTGAGCCAGTGGTGTGGGTTGGTAAACAGTCTTTCAACCGCAGCTGCCGGCGGGTGTGTATCACACTTAAAATTCATTTAACAAATATTTATGGAGCATCGTCTCTGTGCTTGACCTTGTTCTGGATGCTAAGTTTGCAGCAGAAAACCAAAAAAGTCAAATTCTCACCCCCTCTGTATCCTGTGTTTTAGCCAGTACAGAAGCCAGCTATACTACGAGGGGGAAGTAAAGCAGAGCAGGGTGTAGAGGAGAGTGATGATGCCGGGTAAGAAGAGCCTGATAACACATTCCGGAGAGTGGAAGGAAGTGAGGATGGGCAGATGTCTGGGGAAGGGTGTCCAGGCAAGGGGAATGGGCAGTGAGGAGCTGGAGGTGGGAGTGTGCCTGCCATGTCGGTGGGACAGCACCATTGAGGTGGTAGGTAGTGAGATGCTGAAGGGAGGCTGGCAGCGGATGGCACAGACTTGGCTATGGCAAAGTCTCAGGGTTTGGAAGGGCCCTGGTGAATTAAAAAAAAATTATTTACGTGTGTGTGTGTGTGTGTGTGTGTGTGTGTGTGTGTGTGTGTGTGTATGTATGTGTATGTGTGTCAGAGAGAGGGAGAGGAGAGAGAGAGAGAGAGAGAGAGAGAGAGAGAGAGAGAGAGAGAGAGAGAGATGGAGCCTCTGGGGCTGGAGTTACAGATGGTTGTAAGCTGCCTGGTGTGGGTACAGGGAACCAATCTTGGGTCCCCAGCAAGAGCAACAAGTACCTTTAACTGCTGAGCCATCTCTCTAGTTCTCCAGCTGTGGTGTTTTAACAGGATGGCTGTAGTTGCTGTGAGGGTCAAGGGTCAAGGAGTCTCTCACCCAGACCAGACATGACTGGAGCCAGTACCAGGTCCACAGATGGAGAGAAGTGGTTGACTCTCCAATCTTGAAGGTTGGGCTCACAGGACCGGCTGATCAGGAGTGGGAAGGAGAGAAAAGAGTGGCGCTTGGGAGACTCCGGAGTCTCAGGCCTGAGCATCCAGAAGGCTAGAGCTGCCGTGGAACCACAGGACGACTCCAGGGAGCTGCGTGGAGCAAGATGGAGTGTGATGGGTAGTGGAAGGGCAGTGTGGGCTGCGAGTGACTGACTAATGCCAAGGCCAGTGGCCTCTGGGCTTCTCCAGCCCCTGAACCCCTTTCTGGCCAGTCTGGGGCCTCTGTGGTAACCTGGGGGCAGAGTGGAGGGCACTTGTGTCCACTTGTAGAACTCACCAATAGGGATTCCTCAGAACCCACAGCCAAGCCCCTGGTCTGGGTTGTGCATGGGGAATGCATTTAGGAAGCACCGTGAGGTCAGGGACTTGGCTTTCTTGTTGCGGTTTGCCAGGGACTAGGCAGATAGCTGGCAGACACTGGTCCAGTGAATGAGGTCATGGCTTTAGGGAGGGTTGGGAAGGGTCTTCCTCTGGCCCTGGGTTCCGATAAGCTAGCTTCCCAGCCACTGCTCTGTGTTGTGACCTCGAGGGTGTGAGATGAGCTATGATACCCATTCTCCGGTCTTTTCCCTTGTCTCTGTCCTCACTGGAACCTCTTTCTCTGGGTGTGTGGCACAGGGCAAGCAGGGAGCTCAGACAAGCCTACTTTCAACCCTGTAGATAATCCCTGACTGGCTGTGTGACCTTGCCCAGGTTGCTGGACCTCTCTGACCCTTGGATCAATTTTGAAATGGACAATGCCTGTGTTGTGGTGGTTATTGGTTGATCAGATGGATATACTTGGAATTTGGTAGGTTTGGGGTAGCTAGTGGCTGCCTTTAGATTTGTTCCTACACAGTGCGGGGGCCAGCATACTATTTGATGTAGAATTCCTAGTGCCTGGCATGTTCTATTTGTCTGGACCAGCGGGGTGGAAGAAGCCCAGGCTTGTTGAAGGCATAGCTCCCTCTGCCTTTCATCTGCAGGCTTGGAGCCCCAGATGCGACAGAGCCCGATCGTCACTGCCCTCCTTCCCTCACTGAGGCCACAGCTGCAGGACAGAGTCCACCCTTCTATCCTGATTGCTCCTTCCTGGAGGGGGGAAAGGAAGGGGGGGGTCACACCCCAGGGTGTGGCTTGGGAAAGGCTGGGGCTTCTGGATAAATCCATTCCCTTCCCAGCTGTGTGCTGTCGATAGGCTCTGAGCAACAGAAGGTGTGGCCAAATGGCTCCCGTGGGTGCAGAGAGGATGTTGGAGCATCTTGAGAGGAACAGGAGAGGGGGCGTCCTGGGACCCCATCCCAGCACAATCCTTCTTTCAGGCTTAGCCTGGAGAATGCGTGAGGCCTGGGCAAGGCTGTAGCCCACCCTCTTTGGCTAGGGCAGGAGCACCGCACGGCTTTGAATCTGGCACTTGTAGGCTCTCAGAGTCGGCAGGACTAGAGAGAAAGGGACACACAGGGATGTGTGATCTTGCCCACTGGGCAAAGTGTGGCGCAGGCAGCCCTCACTGCCTCCCAGGGTGGGTCACGCCCAGGTGTTTCATTTTTAACTCTTGACATCTTTCCCAGCTTCCTCAACTTCTGGTGCCTGAGGAGGGGAGGCAGCCAGGGGCTTGGCAAGGGGAGGGCTTCAGAGGTGGCCTGAGGTGACCTCCACAGATGCTTCTCCTGGGGCTAGGCTGGGAATTCCCAGCTGCCTCTGGCCCCTTCTCAGCCCACCTCTCCCATGAAGAAGCCAGCCCAGCCCCCACCTCCTGTCAGCCCCTCCTAGCCGCTGACTCATCTCTGTCCATGTTCGGCGGTTCCAGTTTTCAAATAGTTGGGAACTGGGATCATGCCTCTTGTTGGAGCCCTGGCTGGCTGGGGTGCGTTGAGACCATGGCCTCATAAATCCCAACCCTAGTGACCCACCTTTGCCATCTGCCATCCTGTGTGACCCAGAAGAACAGAGACCCAAATTCCCGGGTTCTCTGGCCCGGGTCACCTAGGTCACTAGCCTGTGTTTAGTAGTGTTCACACCTTCTTGATTAAAGCTGTCACCCTGGAGAGGCAGCCTGGCACAGGGCCTCTGCTTTCTAGCCATCATCTCCTTCAGCCCCCCCCCCCCCCCCCCGCTGTCTGTGGCCTCTGCACTATCTCCTCTCAGAGGGGCAGACTGAGATACAGAGTCCCAGTATCCACTCAGCCTATAGCACCCCTGAGAGTGGAGCCTAGGTCCTCTGACTCCCCAGTTTTCATTCTTTCCTCAGTGGGTCAGGCTTAGTGGTTCTAAAGGGGCAATCTAGGAGTGCTGCCTGGAGGAGGGGACCAGGTCCCTCTTAGCAAAGCATTTGAGCAAGGTGCATATCTGCCACATGGTTCCAGCTAGCTCCTGCTTCTCAGATTTGGTTATCTTTCCCCCAGACTTCCATCTCAACTCTGGTAAGTTCCCCAGGTTGAGGCATGGGGCTCCTGCCAGGAGGACTGAGCACCCTGCATGCTTCTCAGCCAGGTCCAAGCTCCCCATTGGGCTTCTTGAGTCTAGTGAGTGGAGTCCGCCTGTGCACCTCCAGTATTGAGAGATTGATATACCGTGTGCAGGCACACATAGAATACACAGGCGAGTCCCAAACTGTCATTCAGACCACTGGAACATCTGTCTCTCCTTCCATTTAGCCATCTAACATCCTGAACATTGTTAGGAGTATACTCTATTTCCCAGACGAGGAGTAGCTCTAAAAACAGCGGTCTGCCCGAGATCCCAGAGCCAGAGATAAGGCCTGGAAGGAGGTGGAGGCTGGGTTCTGCTCTGCAGAAGCCTTCGGCCTGGGAGAGGCAGGACAAGAGCTTCAGTGCAGCCCAGCTTAGAAGCCATTCCTTCGTAGGAAGTTGTCAGGCGAGGAGGAGACCAGGTTGGCACCTGTGGTCAGGACAGGCTTCCTGGAGGAAGTAGCTCTGAAAGTAGGGTGGGCTTGGATATGCTTAGGGAAGAGGAAGCATCAGGCAGAGTTTCCGCCCCCTGGCCCCCCTCAGCCTGGATCTTATTGTCCCCATTGTATTGGATGTGCAGGAACTGGAAGGAAGAAGCCCTTGCCTACTGCTAGAGTTGTTAAAGCTGAGGAAAGAATGAGAGGAAGTCCCCAAGATAGCTGACGGGGACATCCACCTCAGCATCCCCACCCACCTAGCCAGACAAGTAGGCAAGAGGTCCAGGCCTGGCTCCCACTCTGGCCACAGCCACACTTCCTTTTCACTGAGCCTCCATTTTCCTGCTCTCACAGTGGGCTGTCGCTCTTCGGTTCTCCGCCAGCCTATGGCGGAGTAAAGGGCTGGAACTTCTCCCAGGAGTTAGTGGTAAACTGTTCTCAAGCCCAAGGCGGTCCCTTGGAATACCCTCTCCCAGCCGTTACCTCTGCCATATCCTCCTTCTTTGATGCTACCAGCCCTTAAGTGCTGAGCCTTGAAACAAAGGATGGTCTGGGACTCTTCTGTGTACCCTTAGACATCCTGGAACTGGTCCTGTCCTTCTGTATGGCAGCCCTGTAGTGATCTGACCCCTGGGCTCACTTTTGTGTCCTGTGGGTCTCTGATGCCGGGCAAACAGCCACAGCCACTATTGGTGTGTGGCAGTTGAGCACTAAGCTAAGAGCCTCAAGAGTCCCAGTGGCATGTGGGACTGGGGCAGACCTTAGCTTCTTGGAGCCTAATCTCCAGATGCAAAATGGGACCATTCATTCATTCATTCTACAAAACTCCATGAAGTACCCTCTCTATGCCAGGTCCTGCACATGCCTGAAGGGAGTGCCAGTGCCCTGGGGAGAGGGCCAGAGAGAGGAGGCTGCCAGGGGGAGGCCTGAAAGAGTCTGGAGCTCTCAAGAGTGCCTCAGCTCCCCTCTGCTATTCTCTCACCATATCCCTCTTTCCCTGACAGCGAGCTGGTGGGAGGAGGGGGCCTGGGATTGCTAGGGCAGAGGAGAAGATCCCTAGGAAGGGTAGGAGCATGCTGATTCACTATGAGTCTCGGGACATGAAGGATAAAGAGGCTGTTCATACAGAGTCTAGGCATTGCCATTTAGGGTGATAGGAAGTGGTTCTCAGACCTCTCAGGGTGGAATTAGACCCAATAATATGAAGGAGGCTAGTTGTGGTGATGCATGCCTGTAGTTCCAATACTCTGGAGGCTGAGGCTAGAGGATCTCAGGTTCTGGGGCAGTCTGGACTATCTAGACAGACCCTGTCTTCAAAACCAAGACAACAGCGGGGAACAGTAGCACATGCCTGTAATCCTAGTACTTTGGAGGTGGACACAGGAAGATTAAGGAATTCAGGACAGCCTGGGCTACATGAGACCCTGTCTTTAGCAATCTTCTCCCCGCCCCCCCAAGACAGGGTTTCTCTGTGTAGCCCTGGCTGTCCTGGAACTCGCTCTGTAGACCAGGGTGGTCTTGAAATCACAGAGATCCGCCTGCCTCTGCCTCCCGAGTGCTGGGATTAAAGTCGTGCACCACGACTGTCTGGCAAGACCCTGTCTTTAAAAGAAAGGAAAAGAAGAGAGAGGAGGTTAGAGTTCCCACAGCCCCTCTACCTCTCTCTCTCTCTCTCTCTCTCTCTCTCTCATGCTTTTTTTAGATGGGGGAGGCAGGGGTGAGTTAAAGCCTGGACCTGAGGTGTGGAAATGCCAGGAAAGCGTTAAGTGGGCCTGGGAAGGGGAGGGAACCAGGACACTGGCATAGGAATGTTCATGATAAGATCAAAGCGGCTGCCTGCCTGGGCCTCACCTCTGTTTCACCTGAGCAGTTGAAGGGAATTCTCCAGGCCAGAGGACCTGGCCTCCCAGGGATGAGGGTCGGGGGTGGGGGTGGGGTCCCCCTTCCTGCCTGCCACACTCCAGGAGGCCCGACTCTCACAGCTTCCCATGTCCCTCTGCTCCCTCCCACCTCTGCAGTCTCCCCCATCCTCCCTGAGGCCCGCTTGTCCTGGCAGACGGTAGAAGCCCCAGGAGACACCTGTACTTGGCACCTAGGGTGTGGGAACCCTGTCTCTAGCAGGGCACGCACTCCTGTTCTCCTGTCTCAGCTCTCTGAGCCTGGGCAGGGGTCTGAGCCTAGATCACTTAAACCAGAAATAGGATACTAGTCAGGAAGAAGTATGCCATTCAGTCCTGGAAAGAGCCCCAGCACCCTTTACATTAGGGTGTTAGCTTCCCCACCCCCAGGTTCTGCATGTTGTACTTTGAGGCTGTGTTAAGGAAAAGCAGGCAGGGCATTGAGTCCCATCCTAACTCTAATATGGTGCTGTTGCCCTTGGGCTGGTAGATTAACTTCTCTGAGCCTAGCCAGGTTTTGACCGTATCAGTTACCTTCACAGGAGCTGTTACTTTATGCTTTTCCTGTTTCCCTTTAAGATTGTGCAGTCCTAGGTGCTGTGATTTACATTCCTTTACTTGGGGGAAGCTTCTAGCCCCAGGTCAATTCTTGCTGAGAGATTTGTTTTGATACTCCAGGCACCTGCTGGCCCGCCTACTCCAGTGGCTGGACTGCAGGTAAAAAACGTGAGTCTTAAATTGGCTAGTGACCTGGTGCCCCAGGCCTCACTGACCTAGATGTGTGGCTGCAGGATATCCCAGACCCAGACAGGGAGGAACTGGCCCCATGTGCTTGCTGAGAGGTCCGCCTCACTTTTCTACCCTGTTCTGCCTGGTTAATGATCACTCTAGGCTGCAGTGGAGTGCCCGCCCTCCCAGATCCCTAACCACTCTGTCAGCGGCCTGGGTGTTCCCTGCTTTAATGTGGCAGTCCTGATCTGGGACCCTGGGGTGGAGAAGGGGACTCTGAGTCACAGCCTATGTTCCTGGGAGCTTAGGGCCATAATATCAGGGTGAACTGTGGTTAGTGTCTATGTGAGCATTACCAAGAATATCATCCCCAGGCAAACTGGCTCCTTCTCATACTCCTCCATGCTCTTCTCAAGGCCCATTTCCTACAGGCAGTTCCCGGAGGGAAGTTTGGGACAAAGAGGTTTGGCTCGCTGCTCCCTCCTGCCTGTTCTGGGCTGTGTGACCATGGGTAAGTCCCCTCCTCGTTTGGAGCACATTCTTCTTTATCTCCAAGAAGGGAGGACTCACCTCTACTCTGCAAGTGCTTGCACTTAGGAGAGAGCGCAAGTTGAACCCTAGTGGGTAATCAGGGCAGCAGCCACCCATGCAGGCGAGCCTGAGAGGGCTCAGGAGTAGGAGGGAGAATGGGGATATCCAAGGAGCTTGCATGAATGAAAAGGGACGGCTAGGGGCTGGGAATGTGGCTTGGTTGGTAGAATGCTTGCCAAGTATGCGCAAAGCCCTGGGTTCAATTCCCAGCAGCACTTCATAAGCCAGGCATGGTGGTGTATGCCTGCAATCCTGGCACTCTGACAACTTCCAATGCCCCCCCTCTCTCCCTAGTGCCCACCTCTCTCTTCTTACCCTGGCAGGTGCTGAAGGGAGGTAGAGGCAAGAGGATTATGAATTGAATATCATCCTCAGCTATATAAAAAGTTTGAGGCTAGCCTGGGCAAGATGAGATTTAGTTTCCAAAAAAAAAAAAAAAAAAAGAAAGAAAGAAAGAAAGCAAGAAAGAAAGAAAGGAAAGAAAAGAAAGAGGAAGAAAGAAAGAGGAGGGTGGAGGGATGGGGGCCAGGTAGGGGTGGGTCTGGAGCCCACCTCAGTCCTCCAGCCTGCTTGCTGGACTAGGTCCCTGGGGCTGGAAGAGGGAAGGCTATTTATTCTAGGGCTATTAGGGCATTTCCCCATCCTGGCAACTGCTATTTTGAGAGCCCCGGGGAGCAGGGGCACTGGTTAAATTAGGCAGTGTTGCTCCAGGAGGAATGTGTGAGGAGCCTGGTCACTGGGGCTGCAGGGATTGCGTGAGGCGGGTCACTCTGCAGAAAATGACTCTGCAGTTTGGACCTCTTTATAAGGCGATGGAGGGGAACCTGATGGAAACCGCAGCTGAGGGGTGGGGGTAACGCCGTGGGCCTCTTTTGGCTGGCCTGGTGAGGAGCAGGGTTGAGGGCCGGGCTCCACAGCTCCATGCTTGTGGCTGCTGCCTGACGTGGGTGGGGTTTTGGGTGGTGTGATGCGTGGGAAGGATGGATGGGCAGTCTTGGCCTTGAATCCTGCTTCTGCCTCGCTCTAGCCTTAGGCTCCCAGGCAGGCCACCGGCCCTTGTGGCCCAGTGAAAGAAGTTCTTTGTGGCGAGCACAGTGTAGTCTGAGCCCTTTGTGGTCTTAGGATTGTAGCTGCAGGGTGGACCTCACCTGGGAGATCTGTAGGAATGTGGACTCAGCCCCAGCCCAGACCTACTAAATCTGAGGTGAACAGCCCCCAAATTCCCAAGGTGTCCTGGGAAGCCCTGCTTTGCTGGCCATCCTGTTTCATCTTGGAAAACATCCTGTGGTGTAGGAATGACCAGATGCTGTGGAAACGGGCATGGGAGGGACGACCAATCAATCACTCTGCTGGGGTCTGGGGTGCAGAGGGATGGGGAGTCCCAGCCCTGGCAGGAACAGCTATCGAGGCCACAGGACACTCTCTTTCACCCCCAGGTGCTGGTGTCCCCCTGAGTCACTTCCAGCGTGTACTCCTGTTCCAGAAGCGTCATGCTGGTGTGGCCTGTGGCGGGGACGAAGGAAAAGAAGGGGGTACAGTAGGAGGAAGGGGGGGGGGCTTGGTTAGCCTTGGTCCTGTGTCCCCTCCCATCACTGCGGTGTCCCTGACTGAGTGTACCTAACAAAAAGTATTTGAGCCACAGTGGGGGTGCGATCCTGTTTCTCCCAAATCTGTCTGTCACCTCTTTGTACAGAAAATGGAGCCAAGCTGACCATTATTCATGTAGCTAATCGGCACTCTCTTTTTCTGATTTAGTTTTTGTGTCTTGGGGGCTAGGGATGTAGCTCAGATGGTAGAGGACCCACCTAGCATGCGTGAGGCCCTGGTTCCAATCCCCAGCATTGCATAAAGTCGGACATAGTGGTGCATACCTATAGTGCTAGGACCACCATGAGTTTGAGGCCATCCTGCGGTACATAATAAGACAGTCTTATTTAGGAGGTGATAAAGGAGGAAAAAGAACAAAAGGAAAAACCTAAGCTACCTATGTATCTATTTTAAATATATATGTTGGCAAGGTGGCTGGGTGGTAAGGATGCTTGCTGCCCAGCCTGATGAGTTGACCTGAGTTTGATCCCCTTAACCCACACAGTGGAAAGACAGAACCAACTTCTGAAAGTTGTCCTCTGACTTCCACAAGCCTGCCATAGTATGCACTCACACAGAGATGAACACATACATGCACACAGTAAATAAATGCAATAAGAATACATTATATAAAGCCGGGTGGTGGTGGCACATGCCTTTAACCACAGCACTTGGGAGGCAGAGGTAGGTAAATCTCTGTGAGTTCGAAGCCAGCCTGCTCTACAAAGAGAATTTCAAGACAGCCAGAATTTCAAGAATTATACACAGAAACCCTGTCTCAAAAATAAACAAACAAACAAACAAATAAGTTATATATAAAAAATTATTTTTATATATTGACATATATATAAAGTTATTTATGTAAGTAAATATATATGTATATATAGTCATCATACACACACACACACACACACACACACATACACATCATACACACATATATGTAACAACAACAAAACTGATATCTATCCCCAGGGACTTTGGCTCCAAACAGCAACTCAAATGACTGTAATTAGAGCCCAGTCTCAAGCACTGTAAGGTAGAAATTAAGCCTGCAGATGTGTGAGAGAACTAGGCGGCTTTGTCAGAGACCTCAAAGTAGAGACTGCAGCGGAGCTGGCCTTGGGCCTTGATGGCCATATTAGAGTGGGGGTCACAGCACCCATAAGGAAGGAACCACATCTGTAAAGGCCCAGGGGCCCTGTGTTCCTCAGAGTGGGTACCATCCAGTTCTGCGGCCCACATGGGACCTAGGGTGATGCAGAAGGGACACACAGCTCCCTGTTCTTGCAAGAACAAAGTCCCCATGTCCATGGGGACTTGGACCCTCAGCCACTGGGACAGTTTGTCATCTTTCTGCCTTTCTTCATGTCAGAAAATCAAAGCCCTTTTGTAAATGGCCGCCAGAACTTCTGGTCTCTGTGTGATAACTCTTGAGGCTGGCCGATTCGGGGCAGAAAGCAAAGGGACTTGATGTCTTGATTAACGAGGTGGCCTTATCTCCCGCACCATGTATGATTTCCGTTAGCCTTGCCCAGTGCCGCCAACGATAACCCTGGGTGGGGAGCGCTGGGTTGCGGCCAGGCACGCACTCCCATCTCCTCTGGGGCTTGCCAGCTGCACAGCGTTGACCTCGGGCAAGCCTCGATGTTCTCCTCTGTGGACGGGGGCTGTCATGGCACCCTTAGACACCAGTCTGCCGTGGTAGCCCGGAGCCCTGCATGGCTGTTTAAAAATGAAAGTTAGGAAAGAATGTTGAAGATTTTAAAGTACACAGTGTCTCTGTTCACTTGCTTAGTGGCAAGTCCTCAGGAGTCAAATGTGGCCCCTGAAGTGGGTGGTGCAGGAGCAGGACCCTGTCCTCTTAGCAAAAAGCTATCAAGTGTGTTCTGGGAAGTGCTGTGTGCCTTCAGCAGGAGCTGCCGGGGTCACCATCACTGCCTCTCTGACTCATTTGGCGTCACTCAGGCCTCAGTGGAGCCACACTGGACTGGACTTCTTGCTGTGCTGGGCCAAATGCAATGTCTTCACCGCGGCTGGGGTTAAGGCCTTTCTTCCTCCCTTGAGTGTTTCATCATCATGATAAAAAATCTGTGACCATCTGTCACCATCCCTTGACACCCCACTCCACTTCCTTGGCCTCTGCTGCTCTTCTTGTCCAGCTGTTGGCATCTGGACCCTCCATCACAGCCTCTGGTTCCCAGAGGGGGACGGGGAGAGGCTGTGTCCTGAACTCGCAGCCGGGGTGCCGGCTGCCTGGGCCCCTCAACAGGGTGGATGGTTTTGTTGTGACGGGGGCAGTGGGCATCCTGCCTGCTCCAGTGCTGCTGGACCTGGGCGCCAAGCATGCTGTTTGCACTTGGCCAGGCCTGGTGCTGGCCTGGTGCCCACAGGGGCCGGGCTGCTCTGGCACCCTGGTAACGAAGGCTGCCCCGGAGTATGGAGAGCGAGGCCTGGGCTCAGTCCCGGAGTTGAGGGGCTTGTGCGCCACTTGTGGTGAGGTCTTGGGTGCTGAGTGGGGACAAGGCCCAGGCAGGCATAGGCTGGGTTGTGGATCTTTAGGCTAGAGACCACCACCCTGGGGAGTTCGGGTGGGCACAGTCTCTACTCCCCACTTACCTGTTAGGGAAGGGAAAGTTGAAGTCCAGCTCCTCATCTCTTTTTCCTCTCTCTGGCTGCCCCTTAATCCCATAGGAGATAAAAGGACCAGACATGCTGGTCCATGAAAAGAGAGGGCGTGGAACTTGACAAGAAGAGACAACTTATCAGAGCCCCAGGCTGGCCTGGGCGGAAATCAGAGATCTGATTCCATTGCCTTCTGCACTTTTCACCCATTCTGTCCCTCCCCGCCAGAGGCACTGGAGCACATCTCGGGGAGGAGGTGGAATCCTGGCCCCTCCATGTTCTCAGGGGAATGAGGGGGTGGTGAGAACCCCCCCTTGCAGGGCAGTTGTACATTTAGAAGACCCGCCCCCCCTAAGAGTTTCCAGAGCAGTCTTGGGACCCTTCTGCCTTAGGGCTGCTGTGGCTGCTGCTCGCCCATGCGCTTCCTCACAGCAGGCATCCATTCCTTCATTCCTTCATTGCCCTCCCTCACAGGTGTGATGAACAGCCTATATCCAGCCACCCTGCCCGCTCTCCCTGTCGGCTCTCTTCTCTTGCTGCTTCACTGACATATTTTAGGTATTCGTTTATGGTTTCTCGCCACAGCTGGTATCAGCTCCCTGAGGGCTGGGCCACGCGCTGTTCTTAGCTGCTCCTCTGCCGAAGTTACCCTTTCTGTCTGCTCTGCATGCTGGCCCACAGACCCGAGTACCCAGCCCTTTGTGCCTCGAGCTCATCTCTAAGATTAAACAGAGACCCCACCAGGGCCTTTTGGAACCCCTGTATCCGATGTCGAGTGAAAAGGGCTGCGGTGACTTCCTTGCTGTCGTCCACCTGCTAAGTGACAGAGCCAGGCGGCTTGGTTCAACTCCAGAACTCATACTGTGCTGTCCTGTGTGCTGGGCTAACAAATCAAGGACTTCACCCCAACTGGGGCCTCAGAAGGAAGCTGCTTATAACTGGATCTAACAGACTAGGTTTAGGGGTGATGTCTGGCTCCTGGGGTCCCCCTTTCTGCCCCCTGGATACAGCAGGGCTTCCTGACTCAGAACAATAGTTGCCCTGCGGCTCCAAGGCTAGGATAGGGAGCAAAGAATTGGGCCCAGGTCCCCTGTGTCCCTGGCGCATTTAGGGGCAGGTGGACAGAGCGCTCTTCCCCCTCCCCTGGCAGCAGACATTCCTAGTCGGAGGTGACAGGCAGCAGGGAGATTTACCATTTCCGGTAACCGGAGTCCCCAGCAATGTAGTGTTCCCTGCCAAGGACGGGCACCCCTTGCTCGCTAGCCATTCCTCCCGTTACTTCTGGGCTGGCCTGTCTGGGGCTGGATGGCGTGCCGGAGGGATCATCTGTAGTCCCAGAAACGGAGACCTGGTGGGTCTCAGGTCCCATCTCACCCCCACCCCCGCCCCAGCCCCAGCCCTAGCTGCTGCCATACTCCTGAAACCCTCATCCTGGCCTTGGGGAGTCCCCGTCCCCAAGGAGGGAAGAAGTGGCTAGGGAAGGTGAAAGGTCCTGTGTTAGCAGTCAGGAAGCCTGGACCCTGGGTCTTCCTCCCTCATCACGTCCCTGGCAGGTTCTTCCTCTCCAGAGCTGGGTCTTTTCCTCGCAACCAACTTTGCCCTGGACTGTTGCCATGGGGCTTTTGAAATAAGAAAATTAGGCTCGAGTGTTGTGTTCCTAGCAGCCAGCGGTGTTGAGATGACATTCGAACAGGCCCTCCCTCCAACCTTTGCTGGTCACACTAACCATGCTTACTACCCTCTCTGTGCCTCTCTTGCCCCTTCTGAGAAGTGAAGGGCATCTGCTCCTGTGATCCTTTCCAGCCCTGGTAGCCCAGGTTCTGGGGATACTTCGGAACTTTCTGTAGTCATGTCTTTCTCTTGAGTCTTCGTGACAGGAATTGTTTTTCCTGTTAGTTGTGGGGAGCACACTCTTGGTGGTGGGGTTGAGGAAGTGGGCAGGGGTCGGGAGGAAGAGGGGAAGAAGTAACAACACATCTTGCAAGCGCCGGCTGCAAAGCCCTTCGGTTGTTCTTTTGAATGAGACGGTCATTTTTATTCCCATTTTCAAGTTGAGAAACAGAGGCTTGGAGAGGTCAAGTGAGTTGCCCAGGACCATACAGCTAGATTGCTGCAGGGCTAGTGTCCCGTGCCCAGCAGTGGGAAGTGGCACGTGGCACGTGGCTGTTACACACTTCCTAGGATGGCTTCTGATTTGTTAATAGAGCACATGTAATATCTTAGTCTTCCCCTAGAAGTATTAACATGCTGCAGGAATTTGAACACCTCTGTGTCCAAACTACATTTCCCAAGCTGCCTCCGGCACCCGGAAGCAGCCCAGAAAGCCTTTGTTCTACAATTTCTTGAGTTTTTGCCTTGGAAAATATGGTCAGTGTTAATTATGGGTGTGTAAGAGTTCAGAGGAGAGAGAGAGAGAGAGGCGTGTGGGCTAGAGCTGGCCGGGAGTGGAGAGCTGAGTGAGGCCTGAGGTAGGCCAAGTTCACAGTTGCTAAGAAGGATCCCCCAAAAGGGGCAAAGGGGACTGTGGGCAGAAAAGTCAATAGGGCTCCCAGCCCATGTCCACCCACAGACCTTTGCTCCAGCCCTCCACCCTCAGCCAGACTCCCCCAGAACTAGGTGAAGGGCTGGGGATGGATGGGGCAGCCAGCCTGGCATCCTGGCTAGTGGGCCCAGTTAGGCCCCTGGGACTTAGGCAGTGGCTGCCTGAGGACTGAGATAACCCCAGCCAGCTACCACTGCCCCCTCCCTCTCTGCCTGCTCTGGGGCCCTCGGCCCCAAAGCCTCAGCAGCTGTCAGCTGGGAAGGGTGACAGAGGAGGGCCAGAGGTGACTTCCCAGGCTGCTCTTCTCCTTCAGCTGGGGCCGAGCCCAGCTCTAGCATCAGCAGCTGCTTCCCACCATCCTTCTTAGCCCCGCCTCTGGAAGAGGATGGGGCACATGGGAAGGGGGCATGGTCACATCCTTCAGTCCCTTTGATCCTGCTAAAGATCTTAAGACACTGAGATAAACGTCCTGTTTTTAATACAAGAGGAAACAGATTCAGAGAGGCCAAGTGATTTTCAGCAAGTCACAGAGCTACATCGTAGTCAACTTCTGGCTTCTGGCCCCCAGTCCAGGGTCCCCTGCTCCTGTCTTTAAGGCACATTCATGCAAGGAGAGAGAAATTTCACGGCCCCATTACCAGCTTGGCCACTCAGGCAAGCTGATCTACCATTTGGGATGGGACTTCCATGTTCTTGCTGATACGGTCAGGTAAAAGTAGTATCAGCCTCTTGGAATTGAGCCAATTAGATGAGATAATGAGTATACAGCAGTACTTAGCCCAGGCTCACCCACAGAGCTCACAGAAGCAGGCAGCGTTGTCATCGTAGAATGCTACCATTTGTACACTCTACAGGGGTTCCAGACACATCCTGCAAACATTTGTACCACTGAGTAAATATTTGGCACCAACTGTGGACCAGGTGCTGAAAAAAGAGCGGTGAAAAACTGACCAAACTTCCCCAACCCACTGCCCACATCTACCCCACTCCTCTTGTAGTGGCTGGAGAGACCAGCCTTCATTTTAACTGCAGAAGCCTCTGGCTAGCTCTGCAAATGTGGATATTGTGATCCAAATACATCGGGGCTGCAGATGAGAGCTCTGGGACCCAGAGAGCATGGGTAGATGGCTTCTCAGGGCCTAGAACCCTGCTTTTCGGAGGGTCTGTGACTTGTTCCTGCTGCTGAGCATGAGAGACCGCTGAATGCTCAATTCCCCAGGGCCCCAGCCTGAAGAGATTATTGGAAGTGTTAGGGGATGCAGCCATTGAGGTCTGGGCAGCGACAAGTTCAGGAAGGTCTTGTGGAGGGCAAGACTTCTTATTCCCCGGGGGAGGAGGCCCAGCCAGGTCTTTAAATACTCCCATGTTGCCCAGAATAGCCCCCATTGTCTTGGCCCAAGGTTGAGAGAGAGAGAGAGAGAGAGAGAGCTCACAGAGCCTAGCAGGTCCTGAGGGAGGCTGGGCCAGGAGGTGGGGACAGGAGATCCAGGATGCTTCCCTATATGGTGTTTCTGTTACTACTTTTCCATTTGCCTCCTGCAGGAAGGCCTGGGAAGGGCAGGGCAGAAGCATGAGCAACTTACTGCCAAAGAGGGAGCCAGTGGGTGGGGAACTCCCAGGGAGGCTTGCGTGCCTGGGGTAACGTGCCCCTTTGTGTGTGAGGGATATGTGCCTTGGCTTACAGGGCCCTCCTTGAGGCAGGCCTAGCCCAGTCCCCGCCCAGGGCCCCCTGGCTCCTTTACCAGCTCTGGCTATTTTGAGCACTGGTTGCATTTAGCTTTGGGGAGTGATGGGTGATTTTGCCCGGACCAATGATGCTGGGATGAGGGGTGGGGGGAGGGTGCTCCCTCAACTCCGTCCTTGCCACCCTGATCCCCGGAGCCTCTGTCTCTGTCCTCAGCCTCATAGGGTCTCCGTCAGAGGACTGTGAGGGAATGTCAGCTCCACAAATAAGGCAGAGGTCGCCAGAGCAGCCTCATCCCTTGGGGGTGACCCTTACTCACTGGATCAGGAATATTTGTGTTTCTTTTAAGAAACAGGACATGGAATCCCGGACAGGTTGGATTTCTTGCTTCCCACGGACCCCTGGAAAGTTTGAGACAATGGCAGTGACTCTGACCAGCGTGTCTCTGCAGGCTTCTCTGTCTGGCCACCCCAGGTTCTGATGTATATTTCATTTATTTTCTCTTGCTGTTCTGCATTCATCTTGCAAGCTCCCTGAAGCAGGAAGGGTAGGGGGACCCCCAGCCCAGCTCCTATGACTTGGCTTGTTCCGACTTTGTTATCACCCCCCCCCCCAGGAGCTGGCCCTCCTTCTGCTGAGGGGAGTCACAGCTGGGATTTTGAGCCCTAAGGTTTTGGGGTTTCAGTGTGCTAAAGCTGCAAAGCCAGAGGGAAACTCAGAGTTCACGGAAGCTGGGATCCTCTGGAACTGGAGTTACAGGCAGCTGTGAGTGGCCCAGTATGGGTGCTGGGAACCAAGCCCAGGACCTCCTCTGCAAGGGCAATAGGAGTTTTGCAGGGAGAAAAGGTTCCAAGTTACACACATTTGGCAATTAGGTGATTTCTTCCCTCATGAGGTGGAGAGACAGGCTGGGGGCAGGGAGGCGGGGGTGGCGGGGGTGGCTTTCCCAGGTACACCTGTCTGCATAGTCCTTATACCTACTCCTGTCCCAGGGCTACTGTGCCCTGGAATGGACATTTGTTGTGAGGAAACGGGGTGGGGGTGGGGTCCTGCTCATTCCCATTGCAGCAGCCATGGGCCTGGCCCCGGGCTGCTTCCTCCCTGTCCCGGAAGCAGATGAGGAAATCCTAGGGCAGGGATGCTGGCCTCCTTGACCCAGGATCCAGCTGCCATTCAGCCTGTTTTTTCCTGTGGTAGATGTCCACAGCAACCATACTGAAAACCTCACCGAAGCCTGGTTGGTTGCCTGGCAGCCTGGCTGTCTTGAAGGCCCTAGAGCGAGTGGGCCTCTGGCTCTACCCCTCTCTGAGGCCTCTGCCTGTCTTCGGAGACTGTGATAATCAGCCCCTCAGAGGTGGGCGTCTAGCAGGAAAGCCCAGGCATTAGGGAGCAAAGAGATGCCAGGAGGTGGAACTAGATGTAGCATTCCTTCTAGGCTTGTGTCCAGGGGTCCTGGGTTTAAGTCTCAGGTCTTACAACTCTGTAACTATGGACAAGCTGGCTGTCTGAACCTCAGATCCTTCACTGGTAAATCCCAGTGGAGGTTTGTTTGTTTAGTTTTAAGATTTATTACTAGTGCTGGAGGGATGACTCAGTGGTTAAGAGCACTTCCTGCTCTTCCAGAGGACCCCAGTTCAGTTTCCAGCACCCACGTCAGGCAGCTCACAACCGCCTCTAACTCCAGCTCCTTCTGCTGGATTCCCTGGGCTCCTGTATACACATGGCATACATCTACATAAAAAATACGAGGCCAGCCTGGTCTACAAAGCAAGTTCCAGGACAGCCAGGGCTGTTAGAGAAACCCTGTCTCCGGGGGGGGGGGGGGGGGGGGGGAGGGGGGGGGAGAAATTTCTATTAATATGTACACTAGGGTGTGGCTTGTGCCGAGGGCTCTAATCCCATCCCCTAAACTGGAGTTATAGTCCAGTGTGGGGGCTAGGACTTAAACCCGGGTCCTCTGTAAGAACAAAATGCATTCTTAACCGCTGAGCCGTCTCTGTAGTGTACCCCAACCCCCATCTGTTCTTTGTTTGTTTTCAGGACAGGGTCTCTCTGTGCAGCTTTGGCTGGCCTGGAACTCACTCTGTAGACCAGGCTGGCCTCAAACTCACAGAGATCCGCCTGTCTCTGCCTCCCGAGGGCTGGGATTAAAGGTGTGCGCCACCACTGCCCGGCTTCCATCTGTTCTTGAATTTAGCGAATAAGATGAGCACCTGCCATGGGCAGAGTGCTGGAGGAACCGCTGTGGGGCACATGGGCTGGAGGAACCGCTGCAGGGCGCATGGGCAGAGGTCCTGATTTGGTGGAATCTTCTATTCGGAGGGGAAAGGTTGACAGGTAAATGTGCCAACAGAATGAAGTGGCCAGCGAGAGCCAGGAGGAGGCTGAGGGGATGAGAAGGAACCAGCATGGGTTCTAGGCCTGGAGTGTCGCCTGGATAGGTCTCTAAAAGGTGACATTTGAGCAGAAACTGGGGGAAGACAGGGATGACTGACGGAATGTGTGGGAACCGAGACCAAAGCAGAGAACACAAGTGCCAAGACCGGGGGTGGGGGTGGGGGGGTAGGAAGGGGCGGGCCTTGGATACTATTGAGAAGGCAATGTGGCTGGAAGAGAGAGACTGGAACAGAGGAGGTTGGCAGGTGTGTGTGTGTGTGTGTGTGTGTGTGTCTGTCTGTCTGTCTGTCTGTCTGTACACCAGTTGCCATAGACTTTTCTTCTCACCCTCTGGTGGTTTGAAGGCAGCAGAAAGGCCTGAAATAGGAGGTTCAGGGTGTGGGCTTTGTCATTATTGGTGTCTTCCTTCAATGGAAGTTCGGGGGGCAGCCCCCAGCCTCATTAGAGAGATCTGCAGGTGTGGCCAGGCTCAGCCAGATGGGGCTGGCCTAAAAATCCTCCAGACAGACCAATGCTCCACAGCAGCAGGGCTGCCAGGAGCCGGAGAACCTGAGCCGGAAGGCAGGCCAGGAGGGAACAGGAGGCGGCACGTGAACGCAGTAAGCGGTTAGCGCCGGCTGTGCTTGGAAGACAGTGTTCAGCCCCTAGGGACCTTTGCTGGGCAGCCCTCCTGCGAGCTGCACCCACCACCAGCCTTGGCCATACCTGGCCTAAGGGTTAGTTAGGTAGGAACACTTCCCAGAGGGATTCCTGTGTGCTCCCTGGAGCTGGACGCCAGCTTCCTCAGCCTCCAGAAGGGAGCCATTCTTAGGATGCGTTTGGGAGCCTGAAGGGAGTGTAGGGTCTGTGGGGGGTGGGAGCCTTCAGGGCTCACAGCGCAGCTGAGGGCCAAGCACTTGGAAGTGGGAAAGCGCAGGCATTATTTCCCTGATGCTCTCTACCACACATGCCCTTCTGCACCACTCCGTCCCGCCCTCCACATGCCCTCCTACACGGAGCATCACCTGTCCCCTGCTCCACTTCCACTCAGGCACAACTTATCAAGACCAGTTCCCTCTCGGTGCTCCTCCAGCCTCTGTCCTCCCCCAGCCTCTGTGCTCCCCCAGCCTCTGTCCTCCTCCAGCCTCTGTCCTCCTCCAGCCTCTGTCCTCCCCCAGCCTCTGTCCTCCCCCAGCCTCTGTGCTCCCCCAGCCTCTGTCCTCCCCCAGCCTCTGTGCTCCCCCAGCCTCTGTGCTCCCCCAGCCTCTGTCCTCCCCCAGCCTCTGTGCTCCCCCAGCCTCTGTGCTCCTCCAGCCTCGGTGCTCCCCCAGCCTCGGTGCTCCCCCAGCCTCGGTGCTCCTCCAGCCTCGGTGCTCCCCCAGCCTCTGTGCTCCTCCAGCCTCGGTGCTCCCCCAGCCTCGGTGCTCCTCCATCCTCGGTGCTCCCCCAGCCTCGGTGCTCCTCCATCCTCGGTGCTCCCCCAGCCTCGGTGCTCCTCCAGCCTCGGTGCTCCTCCAGCCTCTGTCCTCCTCCATCCTCGGTGCTCCCCCAGCCTCGGTGCTCCCCCTCACAGCCCTTCTCATACTATATGCTCCTCACTGGGTTGCTGGTCTGGACTCGCACAGAGTTCAGAGAGCTCATGTAGTCCAGGCTAGCCTCAAACTCACTACATAACCGAGGATAGCCTTGAACTCCTGATCCTTCTGCTTCTGCCTCCTAGGTGTTGGGATTGCAGTCATACACCATCACACCCAGTTTATGTGGTCCTGGCAGTTAAGTGTAGGGCTTTGAGCATGCTGGGCAAACACTCTGTCACGGTTTTGAGACAGGGTCTTTCTGTGCATCCCACTGACCTGAAATTCACTGTGTAGATCAGGCTGGCCTCTGACTCACAGCCCTCCTGACCTGTCTCCCCAGTGCTAAGATTATAGGTCTAAACCGTTACCACTGGTTCGCTTTACCCCTCTACATGAGCCCAGCAGACTAGAACTCAGGAAGCGGAGGTCAAAGGGCAGGTCTGGCAGGTGGCACTCGTCACTTCGAGCGTGCAAAGATGGAGAAACCAGGGCCACCCATCTAGAATGTGGCCTGGTGGCCTGAAATCAAGATGTCTGACTGAGTGCCGGCCAGGTCTGGCTCTCCCCATTTCACTTGCGAGTCTCCCAATATGCAGAGCTATCATGCTTTCTTTCATCCTGTCTGATCAGAAGAAACTGGGCATTGATGCCAGCCCAGCTATGTAAGAGGGATACTGAGGCAGCGAGTCCCTCGGGGCCTTGGATAAGGCTAGCCAGCGGCAGAGTTCACTGTCCATGCTTCTTCATGAGCCCTTGATTCCACTTGCTAGCCAGGCATGGTGGTGTACACCTGTGAGCCCAGTCCTCTGCAGGCTGAGGCAGGAGAATCTCCACAGGTTTTATTCCAGCCTGGGCTCTATAATTTCAGGCTAGCCAGGGGTCTATAGTGAGACTGTCTCAAAAAAAAAAAAAAAAAAAAATTACCAAACAAAATGATTTTAAAGAACAAAGCAAAATAGCAGTAAAAGTTACCACCTTCCTGGTATAGATAGCAACTGAAGTGGGCTGGTGTGGACCCTGTGTGGATGATGGGGACCCCGAAGCTGCTAAAAGGGAAAGGAGCAGGAGGTGGGTGCTGTTCAAAGCTTCCAGCCCCAACTTCCTGCTCCCTGGGCTTGTGCCCAAAGCCCTGATCCTCCTCAGTGTTCCCTAGTGCCCCTGGCTGGAATGCAGCCTTTCCAGATCCCAGGCCTGGGAGAGCTGGTGTCAGAGGTCAAGCAAGGGTCTCCTGGCCCTGTGACTGATCTAGTAGGGCCAGGCAGGTACGCCTAGAGCCCTAGATTTCCAGTTCTCATTAGCTGTGTGACCTTGGCAGGTGACTTTACCTCTCTCTGCCGGGTTTCCACTACTTGTTATGGACCTGAGTGCTATACACCCCATAAAGACCGAGGTCGGCACCCAGTGCACAACGGCATTCCGAGTGTCCACCCTTGTCCTCCTTTCAGGGAGCGAATTCTTCCCAGCTGAGTGGTTGGCAAAGGTCCTGCTTGCCGCCTTGAGGGCCCAAGTGTGAGAAGCTGGCAGGCCTCCCGAGCGGCACGGGCACATGGGCCTGCCAGAGGAGGCATGGCCACCTCTTTTCCGGCCCGGCGCCCCTCTCAGACTGCCAGGGGATTAAAGGCCTTTGGGCCTTTGTGTTACGCTCACCCGCCCCTGGCAGTTCGCACAGCAAACTGCTGCCCTGACAGATTCCTTCCCCTCTGCCGTCTGTTGCCCTCAACAGGACACTGGGCAATGGGGGGAGGGGGCATCTTGGCCCTGTCCCTAAGGCCTGGACTGGAGTGGAGGAGGTTGTGCTTGTTGGGGGTCTTCCTAGGCACCTGCATCATGGCAGAGGGGCTGAGGTTTGGGGCTGTGGCCTGTGGACCATGGGAGAAGGAGGCAAGTGGTCAGACCCACCCCCAATGTCTCAGGATTCTGATGAGGTGAGCTCACTCCAGCCCCAGATGCCTGGAGCCTTGCCCTGGGCAGCCATAGCCACCCTGGGGACTGCTTGGAGGGGGAGGGGCGCAGAACTTCCTGACCAGCTGTGGGGGCGGAGGGGCTCAGTTCCAGACCTGGGCCATGAAGACAGAGGCTGGGAGCTGGCCACCTAAGGCATGTGAAGAATGTCTCCAGAGAACCCCTGTCGGCCGCCAGAGCTGACAGGTATCTGGAGCAGAAACCCAGCTCTGTGGCTCACCCCAGCCTAGGCCCTGCTACTTAGCCAGCCTCTCTCGGTCCAAACCAGGAGGTGACCCCAGGCCTGAGCTCACACCCCACCTTCTGTAAGCATCACCCCTCAGGCACACCCACCCTCACCTCCACTCTGACCTCCCTTTATGGTACTGTTTTCAATACTTCCTGAATAGCTGTTGTCCACGCCTCACCTGCCTGATCACAGGTATACAGCTGGCACTCTCTGAGCCTCAGCTTCCTCATGAATGAAACAGAAAGAAGTTCCTAGAGGCAGTGGAAACTCTTGGAGTTAGAGGTAGTTTGGAATCCAGAAATGTCTGAGTTTAAGAAAGGAGACACAAAGCATTTGCCCACTGTGAAGTGACGTCTTCCGTGGGACCCGGGACCACACCCCACAATCAAACAAGTGACCATTGCTACCAAAATCATGTAGCTCAGTTGGTTTGAGTGTCTCAAGCCTTAAAACCCAGCACTCAGGAGGCAGAGACAGGAAAACCTCCGTAAATCTGAGGCCAGCCTGGTCTACACAGGGCATTCTAGACTAGCCAGGGCTACACAGTGAGACTGAGTCTCAAAGATCAAAACAAAAACATACTGGGCACAGTGTCTTATTCCCATAATTCCAACATTGTGGATCTGGAGGCAGCAAGATCATGAATTCAAAGTCATTCTTGTTTCCATAGTGAGTTTGAGGCCAGCCTGGGAGACCTTGTCTCAAAAACAAAACAACAAAAGAAACCCAAAATAAAAACCAAAAAGCATTAGGTGTGGTTGAACATGCCGATGATCCCCGCCCCTGGGAGGCTGGGGCAGAAGGGTTTAGGCCAGCCTGGGCTACATAGTGAAACCCTGTTTCCAGAAGCAGCAGAAGGAACTCGTGGGTTCTCCCTTTTTGTGGGTGCAGAATGGTGTCCCTGTAACATCAGGCCTGTGGAGTTGCTGTGAGGATAAATGGTGGCCTGAGAAAACCTCTATGAAGTCTGCCTTTTCGTGTGTGTGTGTGTGTGTGTGTGTGTGTGTGTGTGTGTGTGTGTGTGTCTGTGTGTCTGTGTGTCTGTGTGTGTCTGTGTCTGTATGTCTGTGTGTGTGTAACTCAGGTCCTCACGTTTGATCAACAAGCATCCTTCCCACTGGGTCACCTCCCCAGCTCCTCTGGCTTTGATCATCCTCTCTCATTGCTTCTGTCTGTCACCAGTTTTGATCTGAGCAGTCTTAGAAGCAGTCTTGTGGTACAAGCTTTGAAAGGAGCACCCTCAACACTGTGGGACCCTGGGAGCCCACACGCTCTGTCCTGTATGTACCTGTGTCCCATGCTCTGGGCTTTGTCTAGTTTCTTTTCTTCTTCTTCTTCTTCTACTTCTTCTTCTTCTTCTTCTTCTTCTTCTTCTTCTTCTTCTTCTTCTTCTTCTTCTTCTTCTTCTTCTTCTTCTTCTTCTTCTTCTTCTTCTTCTTCTTTATTTTTGAGACAGAGTTTCTCTGTATAGCTGTCCTGGAATGCACTCTGTAGACCAGGCTGGCCTTGAACTCACAGAGATCCGCCTGCCTCTGCCCCCTGAGTGCTGGGATTAAAGGTGTGCATCACCACTGCCTGGCTTCCTTGTCTGGCTTCCATGCCTTACGTGTCTCTCCACTCTGAGAGCATCCTAGCCAGCCTTGACTCCCTCTGTATGGAGGCTGAAAAGGATGACCTAGTTTCTGTGCCTTCTTTCCATGTCCCTCTGTAGGCCTTGGACCTAGAGGGATCTCCATGTGTCCCCGTCCTCACCAGGACAACCTAGACACATGCCCAGTGTTCGAGAGTGGTGCCTCCTAGAAGTTCCTGTCTGGTACCCTGCCTGTGTGCCACCTGCCTGGGTTCAGAGAACAGTTGTCACTGGGGACCACCCTGCCTATATCCTCGCCTCAAGTAGTTGTTCCCAGCATGTTAGAACAGACTTTGGCCTTGGTCTGCATGAGTCAGCCACCCCCCCCCACCTCCCCACCCCCAGCAACCTACAGGTCTGGAAAATCCCCCTCTCAGCTTGGCTCCTTCCTCACTGGCTCAGATCTCCCTCTAGCCTGCTGGAGTGCTCCTGTTCCTCTGGGAGGAAGCAGGGCTCCCTCATGGCCGGAGACTGGCTACAGGGCAGGAAGCCTGGGTTCTATTTCTGCCTCTGACCTTGGAGCTACCCATGGCCCTCCTTAGGACTTAAGGAACACACTGCACAAGCCAGGCTGCTGCCGGCCCAGCACCCCCCTGGGCCACTCAGGGAGCTGGGCCATTCGGGTTGGGGATAAAGTCTGGGCGGCCCTGGGCATTCTGGTACTGCTGTCTGCTTTGTCCTTGTGCGGGCCTCCATGAGGTCAAGCCCAGTGCTCCAGCCTTGCCTGGTTAGCACAGAGCTTGGAGCAGAGGTCAGCCCCACTGACCTAGGCAAGGCCTTCCTTCCCCACTGGCCTTGACTGTCTCTGTGTGAGGGCTGCACACCATTGCCCCACTACCCCAGGAGTGTTCTGAGCTGTAGTTCTCTGGGTGAAGTGCGTGTGCTTAGAGGAGCTCTGAGGGAGAGTCCTGGGGTCCCCAGCACCCAGTGGTCAAAGTCCAGGTCTGGGAGCCAGACCACCAGACCCTTCAGCTCCTGCAGCTAAACCCATCTTTCTCTGTCCCATTGGGGCGTTCCTGGTGTGCAGGGAACACTCTGAGCGAGGGAGCGCTGTCTCTGTCTCTGACTATCCCAAGCAAAGACTAGGCTGGCCAGCTCCCAGTTTCTTCTATCATCGGGCGTCCAGCCCCACACTGCTTTTTTTCCAGAGCCTCTTTTCCCTCTGGCTCCATCTCCCCTCCCAGATGTGAAACACATCTGCCTTGGGATGGACAGCCTTTTGCAAATGAAGTCTCTGCCCCTGCCTGCCTGGCCTGTCGCTGCGGGCCCTGGCTGCCCCTGCTGGCCCTGGCTGCCCCTGCGGGCCCTGGCTGCCCCTGGATACTCAGATCCCGGGGAGGGAACTACAAGCAACAGCAGCTGGCATGTACAGCCTGGGTTTCTGGGGCTGGGGGGCTTCTGACTCAGTGCCCCGCACTCTTGGCCTTCCTGCAGATGTGTGTTCCTGGCGTGTTTTTCCCTGTTGAATTTCACTTTGCTATTTCCTGTCCAGTTCCAGGCTCTACTTCCCCACCCCCTTCCTCCCTACAAAGCTCTGGACCTTGCTTCCAGACAGCAGCGTCTGAGTGGTGCCAGGAATCTGCGCCTCGAGCTTCACCTCGGTAGCCTTGCTCACATGGGCACTGGGAGGGTATGAGCATAGCATAGTGACTCTTCTCACCTGGAGAGGACCCGAGTACATCCTCTCTCAAACCTCCTGCCCCAAATCAGTGCCCCCACATGAACCCTAGCCTCTTAGTCCCCTTACATCAATCAAGGCCTGTTCAAGACTAACCCTCCAGCCACCCCTACCCCCAGGCAGGGAAGGAGGCAGAGCCTCTCTGGTCCTGTTAATGACTGTGAGAGTCCCCTGGATGTGCACAAGTCTGTCAGACCTGGGATGAGAAGCTACCTTGGGCTCTGAGAAGGGGGCCAGGAATCTTTTTTTTTTTTTTTTCTCACAAGCCCCTGAGGGTGTTTTTGCTTTGTTTTGTGTTTTGGTGATGGTGGTACTTGGGATCAAATCCAGGGCCTTGCACATATGAGCTCTATTGATGAACTACTGAGACATACCCTAGCCTTTGGTTTTTGGTTTTGGATTTTTGTCTGTTGTCGTTGTTGTTTTGAGACACGCTCTCAATAAGGCTCAGGCTGTCCTTGAACTCATGACCTTCTTGCTTTGGCCCCTTGAGTGTTGGTATTATAAGCATATGCCACCATGTTCAGCTACTGGTTCTGAAGATTCTGAAGCCACATACCTGTGTGCATAGGACATAGACCGCAAGTCCTTTGGCTGCCATTCCGGGCAGGGCCAGGCCTTTGTGGTGGGGAGAGAAGGATCAGCTGGCGGCACCGCTCTTCGGCTGCGAGGACAGAGCAGTAGGCCTTACCAGGGTGTCCAGTGAAGGCAGTGAACCTCAGCCTGGCAGACACAAAGTGACCCAATGGTGCTCAGTCCCTGAACCCGGGAATTCTCAGCCCGGGGGTGGGGGTGGGGGTGAAGGTGGGGGGTTGGAGGAGGAGATCTACACATAGGTTGGTGGGTTGGATCACAGCTGCTGCCTCTTACTCATGTGTTCAAGGATTGCTTGTGTGTGCTGAGAAAGCAGAGCTGAGCCAGTCACTGCCCCATCTTGAGGTTGCTTCTGTCTAGTGGTCCGGTGTGAGCCCGCCAGGGTCCAGGACCTGGCCAGGGCAGAGGTGGCTGTAAAAGGCAGGGAGTCTGGAGATCTCTTTAGAACTTTCTTTCTTGTCTTCCTTGTGGTGCACAAGTGACTCAGAGTAAAATGGACTTGCTTCAAGCATACAGGTCAATCATGTATGTGAGCCTGACGCATACGCTGGAACATTCTCCCCAAAATGTCATGAGTCCCTTCTGACCCACCTGTCTAGTTCACAGCCCAGGCAAATTGCTGATCTGGCCTCCTGTCAGTGTGCAGGGTACCCTCTCCCACCCAAGTCCCCGTAAGTGGACACATGATCCCCGGGTCTTTCTTATTATCTGCTGCCTGTGGCTGTGCGCAGGAACTGAGGGTCATTCTAATGGATTACAGCTATGAGCCGCCACTCCTGGCCCACCGTGCCTTTTTGTTACTGGGCACTTAGAGGGACAATGCCTAGGAGACAGATGTAGAAGGTAATAAGGGTTGGTCCAAAAACCAGGGCAGGAAGGACATTACGGCAGAGGGCCCCGGAGCATCAGGCATGGGGGGTGTGGGCTGTAGAACTGCAGTTTTTCCCTCGGCTTGGACCTCGCTACCTGGTGTAGCTGTTTGATTTTCACAGGGAACTGAGTCCCTTCTGTCCAGTCCAGGCTGCTCCGACACCGCTGAGCCCCGGTAGTGCCTGAGGCCTTTTCCCCAGGGATTCTGGACTGTTCTGGGGCTGTTGAATACTGCGTTCCTGTGCCTGGGGCCTCTTGGCCTTTGGGCTCCCTGGGTGGTTTTCCCTTTGGTTACCTGGACAACGCCTTTAAAAACATCTTGACATTGTCCAAATGGATGCTAGCATTCACTGTCCACTGCCCTGTCTTGGAAAAGCCTGGGTCCTGGGGCTCTTGCTTGGCCTGTGTGCTGCACACAGCCTCGCTCCCCTCCTCCCCCTGTACCCCCAGCTTCTCCAGGACAGATGCCTCAAATCCAGCTGAGCTTAGCATTAGCCTGAGGTCATGGGGAGTTGATGTCTGTCTAGCCTCCATGTAGACTAGCGGCGGGACTCTTAAGTGTTCTGAGCAGTGGAATGTGCTGTCTGCAGCCAGGCTTGGACTCCAGACCTGGTGAAGGGGGCCAAGGGCCTGAGGAGGAGCTGTTATAGATGAATCCCCCCACTTCTGCCTATGTCCTCTCCACACGTCAACTGGCCACACTCCTCCACCCGCTTATGTCTCTTATCTCTGCTGACCCAGGTCACCTCATACCTACCTATGTCTGTCCCCTTGCCCACTCTCATGTCCTAGGTGACCCTTACTTCTCCAAAGAAAAGGAAGCCACTGTTTTTACAAAGTGATCTTCCTTTTACTGTGCACTTTACCTGCTGAGTTCTTGAGAATCTGCACATTGGGCTCTGAGGCCTCCAGAAGTTGGTGGGATTTGGGGAAGCTGAGTCCCAAAGAATGGTTCAGGCTCCTCCTGGCCATAGTGAGTTAGCCATAGTGAGTCTAACGACCCTGTGGGGCTTTGGCATGGATTGTTGGGTCCCCTCTGAATTGAGGAGAAGGGTCTTGGGGTTTGGCAGTTAACTGGGGAAGGTGACTCATAGCCTGTCATCTCCTATAGGTGACGCACAGTCTGAGGGCCTATGATGACCTTTCCCTGCCTGAGGACACAGAGACTGTCACAGCTGGCTGGACTGGCTGGCCCCGTTCCTACCTCTCTGACGATGAGGACCTGCTGGCTGATGACGCATCAGGAGGTAAGCCAGGGGTCTCCCTGGAGGGAGGGCTTCCAGGAACAGTTCTGACTCCTATCAGAGCTTATGAAGGTCCTGTGAAAGTTACCCGAGGTGGGACCTTAAAAGATGGGCCATAAATTGAGTATGGTGGTACTCATCTAATGAATTCTTGAACTTGGGAGATAGAGGCAGGATGATCAAGAGTTCAAGGCTAGCTTCTGTAATGTATGAGTTCAAGGCCAGCCTAACATAACAAAACAAACCAAAAACCAAAAACAACTACTACCAACACACACACACACACACACACACACACACACACACACACACACACTAAACAAACAACTAAGCAAATAAGTATACTTTTTTTTTTTAAAGCAACCAACAAAAAAGATGTGGATATGTATGTCCAGTACCCTGGTCTCATGGTCCCAGTATGCCCTACTTGTAATCTCTGTGACTCTGGGCTGGCCACCGCTCCTCTCCGCTGCCTGCGGCCTTTGAGGCCAATGGGAAGATGGCTGACAGCTGACAGTTCACAGTAGGGGCCCCTGCCCACCCCTCCAGCTCCCCTTCTCCTTGTCCCTGCTTGGAGGTCAGGCTGACCTGGCTCCTCTGACCCATCAGACGGATGGCCCTTGGAATTTGGGGCCTCCCTCCTATGATGGAGGCCTTCAAGCTAAGTAGGCACGGGGTGGGAGCGGGATAGCTATTCTGTATTGGAATGACCCTTCACCCCTGGGTCAGGAGCCTACAGCAGTGCCTTTGTACTGTGCTCAGTGGGTATTGGTTGCTGAACTACGTCTCCCTTTTCTGTGCAGATGGCCTGGGCAGCGGAGACCTGGGCAGCGGGGACTTCCAGATGGGTAAGTTGCTGACGGAAGGCCTAGAGCAGAGAGGCCCCATCTCTTGGCTGAGGGCCTAAGGGTCCTGAGAGATGGTCCTGTGGGGACGGTCCTTTTCCTGCTGATGGGCAAGTACCTGCGAGGTTGGGAATGGGCAGGTTTGGCCATTTTCCTGTGTCACCAGCCCAAAACTCCCCACAGTCACCACAAGAAGCTCAGTTCTGATTGGAACAGAAAGCTAGCCTGCCTGCCTCTCAGTGTTCAAAGTAGTTAGGTATCTTCCAGGACTGAGGTCATTTTCCCTCAGCTGGTGTAGCAGGAGCATCCACTACGCCCATGTGTCTGAGGGTGGCATCCCACCTAGGCCCCTGTGTGCAAGACTGGCCCTGGGCAGCCTGGCTACCTGTGATCTCATGGCACCCGGACGTGCCTGCTGCCTGAAGTTTTCCTACACATAGGTCTTTGCAGGGCCACAGGATGGCTGACACCTGGCTGGGGACAGACATGGTGGTGTTGGGTGGTTGTCTAGACACGAGCCACACCCCAGAGTAGCCTGGGCTGATGTCCCCTGGAAATGGCCTCCTGTCGAGGCTTTGGCCTAGCTAGTTCAGTGGTTCTCAACCTGTGGGTCACAAGCCCTTTGGGGTTGCATCTCGGCTACCCTGCATATCAGACATTTCACATTACGATTCATAGCAGTGGCAAAATTGCAGTTATGGAGAAGCAACAAAATAATTTCATCGTTGGGCGGTCATCATAACATGAGGAACCGTATTAAAGGGTCACAGCATTAGGAAGATTGAGAACCACTGATCTAGTTCCTTCCAGAGCACCCATGGCCTGCCTGGGGGATGCCTTCTGCACTGTATCTCCTTTCAATGCTCCTTGGCATCTCCCGAGATGCTGGAGTGAGGGCCGGCAAGGCCAGAAGTGGGGGAAAGAGGGAAGCAGGACAGCTACTGGTAGGCTCCAATCCCAGGGATTGATCTCTCCTTTGTAGGGGAGGGCAGGGCCTGAACTCTGTAGTCCCAGCTGTGCCCAGCTGCCTGCCCTTGAGGTGTGGCCATCCAACTGGGCTCAGTCCCAGCCGGGGAGCGACAGGTGTGCAGCACATGGGCTTGCTCAGGACCTGCACCCCTCCAGTGCAGGCAAGGACTCTGGTAGGGCCATGTTGAGTTGTCCTCCTTGACTTAACACTAGTGCCCAGCCTGAGATGGCCCTTGCAGACAGGCAGGACTGTCTCTCCAGCTCCTCCCAGCTTCATCCGGACCACACTCTTCATGGGCCACCCCTGGATCCGCCTCAGTCCTCTCCTTTCCCTTCCAGCCGCTAACCTGCCTGTCAGCCTTTCCCCGCATCTTGGGTCCTGCTCTGTTTCTCCATCTCTGTGGAAACTTCTGTCCACTTCCTCCTTGCCCCCGCAACTCCGCCTCTATCACTGTGTCTTCCTTCTCCCTCTCCCTCTCTCCTCCCCATCTTTGCCAATGCCCAGATGCTTCTCTGCCACCTCCCCACTCTGCTCTCCGTGTGTCCCTTCCCCAAGGTCTCTGGTTCTCTGTCTCCTTTGCCGTGCCTACTCTTTCTGTCCGTCTGTCTGTCTGTCTGTCTGTCATTGTTCTGCAGACCTCCCTCCCAGCTCACCCTTGACATTCAGTCTTCTGTTTTTTGGTTTTGGTTTTGGTTTTTTCTTCCCTGTGTTCCTCTGCCTAGCCCACCTTGGGGAAGGGACACACAGGAAGCCAGAGGCACCTCTCTGAAGAGTCAAGGCCAGGCGATCCCTGTGCCTCCCCAGCAGGGCTCCAGATTGGAACAGGGCGCTAGGACCCTGCTATTGTCCTTCTAGGAGTGCTGGCCAGGATGCAGCCAGGCTCTAGAGTTGGGAGCAGCTTGTCTCAACCTCAGCGCAGACTGGTTTGCGCCCACCCAAGGGACCGCAAACTGGAGACACAGCCCAGTCATGATGAGGAGTCTGCTGAGCAGGAATGGGTGTTTGGAGCTGGGGTGGCCCAATAGGGGCTAGGAGTGTGTGCCTCCCGCTCACACCAGGACTCAATGCAGCTTAATCCTCCTCTGCTCCAGCCTCCTATCTCAGTGAAGGCTTTAGCCGGGGTCAGAGGCCAGGTGGAGGAGGTCTGGTCAGGGCAGATGCCCAGAGCACCCCATCCCCCAGGCAGCCTCACAATTCCAGCAATCTCAGTCCCTCGGCTCTGGGTGAGGTCTCAGCTCAGGCTAATGACCCACCCAGGGTACTCACCCCGGCTCGCCTCTGCTTTGGGACAAGGAAAGGGGTCAGGCTGGAGGACTCCAGCCCTTCCCAGGCCCTGGGAGAAAGGGGCTTTGTGGCACTCTAACACTCCTCGGGAGTGGGCACATTCCTGGGCAGAGGCCCGGCCTCCTCACCCGAACTTGGCCGTGGGCTGAGGCCAGGGGCCGGGGTGGGGGCTCTCAATGGGCCTCTGTGCCTGTACACAAGAGGCCTCTGTGGTGGAGCTCACAGCCCCACACTCCGCCCACAAGCTCCACCTACTCAGCACCCAGGAGCCCAGCCCCACCAATGGCTGTGGTTCAGAGCAGACACTGTATCCCCTCACAGTGTAGGATCCCCGCCAGCACCTGGCCCGGGACCCCAAGGACCCTCTCTTAGCTTGAGCTGTAGAGGAAGAACACCCTGGCTTGGGGTCTGCACACCTATAGGCCTGCAGGCTAGAGAGTACAGTGAAAGGCACCCCCACTGTGTCACATACATCCTGACCAGATGTCACATGGACTAACCCCAGGGCCTTTGCACTTATCAGTTCCTCTGTGCACAGTGCTCTTCTCACGGACACTGCAAATGGCTCTCCCCTTTCCTTCAAAGAGACTCCTTCCCTGAACCCCCATGGAGAACGGTACCCTCCCCATCCTGCCCTCTCCTCAGGTCCCATTCCTTATAGCCCACCCATGCTTACCCATTTGATTTATTTCTTTTTTCCGCCTACTAGAAGATGATCTTCCTGGGGATGGGAATTTACATCTGTAGAGTCTATCACTGTACCCCTGCCCCAGAATACCACCTGGCACACAGTAGACCCTGGACAGTGCTCCTCCAGTCTAGGGCTGGGCCTAGGGCTTGTCCTAAAGACCCGAATTAATAGTCACTGTCAACCTTGCTGCCTTGCTGTGTTCCAGGTACCATGTGGATCCTCACAGCAGCCCTTAGGGAGGCACTGTTGGCCTCAGGGTATAGATGCAACATTCGAGCTCAGAAATGTCACAGGCCATTAGTGGCCATTCTGCTCCAGCAATGAGGCTGTTAACTAGGGAGTTGCCCTACCTCCACACGGTGACATTTGGTATCTTGTTGTGCCCACTCTGTGCTGGGGAGTGTTCTGAGCACTGTGCACACACTTCAGACTACTTGGTGACTCTTATTAACCTGATATTTATAACCTGTGCTTAAACTCATGAGTACACAAAAATATCCTGTATGTACATAGCAGGGACTTAAGGAATTATTGGGTCGCCGGTCGTGATGGCACGTGCCTTTGATCCCAGCATTCTGGAAGTAGAGGCAGGAGCATCAGAAGTTTGAGGTCATCCTTGGTTACATATTATATTTGATCTTAGTGTGGGCTACATAAGATACCCTACCTCAAAAAAAAAAAAAATGTTCATGGTCAACATGATACATACCTGGATACATACCAAGGCTAACCCAGAATCCGAGAACCTGTCTCAAACAACAACAACAATAAAAAACCAGGAGCTGGAGAAAGGGCTCTATTGAATAAGAGCACTTGCTGGTCTGGGCATGATGATGATGATGATAAAGATGATGATGAAGATGATAAAGATGATGATGAAGATGATGATGATGATGATGATGATGATGCACACCTTTAATCCTACCATCCAGGCAGCAGAGGCAGATGGATCTCTGTGAGTTCAAGGCTAGCTTGGTCTGCAGAGTGAGTTCCAGGATATCCAGGGCCATGTAGAGAGACTCTGTCTCAGAAAAACAAAACAAGTCAAAAAGACCACTTACTGCCTAAGCATGAGACCCTGAGTTCAAATCCTCAGCATCCATGTTAAAAGCCCATCTTGGCCCCGAGGCCCTGTTTGGAGCAGAAACAGAATGGCTGGGGTTTGCTGTCTGCCAACCCAGCTTCAGGTTCAGTGCGAGACCCCATCTCCAAGGAAGAAAGTAGACTGATAGAACAAGACACTCCATGTCTTCCTCTGGCCTCCATGGGCTCATGGGCATGTGTGCCTGCGTACATGTATGCACATATCACACAAACACACAAAGAAAACTGAGAATATGGGAGTGTGTGTGTTTCTGTGAATGGTTCACACACCATTCTCTGTGTAATGTAGGTAGATGGCATAGCTTGGTTTGGTCATTATTTGTGTCAGGCTCTGTGTATGCATGTGTGTGTGCACAGGGATGTGCTTGTATGTATATATACAAATGTCTGGCTCATCTGCCAATAGAGAGTTTAATCCACATTTCTAACTCAAGAACATTTGCTGCCCAGCTGTCTTTCACTGTGACCTAATACCAGAGGTAGTTGACTTTTTAAAAATTTATTTATTTTTATTTTATGTGCATTAGTGTTTTGCTTGCATGTATGTCTGTGTGAGGGTGCCAGATGCCCTGGAACTAGAGTTACAGACAGTTGTGAGCTGCCATGTGGGTGCTGGGAATTGAACCCAGGTCCTCTGGTAGAGCAGTCTTTTTTTTTTTTTTTTTTTTTTGGTTTTTCAAGACAGGGTTTCTCTGTGTAGCTTTGCGCCTTTCCTGGAACTCACTTGGTAGCCCAGGCTGGCCTCGAACTCACAGAGATCCACCTGCCTCTGCCTCCCGAGTGCTGGGATTAAAGGCGTGCGCCACCACCGCCCAGCATGGTAGAGCAGTCTTAACCACTAAGCAATCTCTCCAGCCCTGGTAATCGACTTTTAAGGAAGAAAAATTTATTTAGGTCCACAGTTTCAGACTTTGGCCATTTGGCTCTGCTGCTCTGGGCCTGTGCCGGCGCAGTATACCATGGTGGCAGTGTAGCAGAGGAGTCTGGTTCACCTAGTAGTGTCTGGGAGGCAGAGAGAGACAGACATAGAGGGGCTGAGGCTCAATATCCCTTTCAAGGCCAGGCCCTCGGTGACCTAACTTCCATTCATTAGGTTCCGCCCCTACAGCAGCAACAACAAACAGAGGCCAGGAGATGGCTAAACTTTCTAATAGTGCTCTAAGCTGGGGACCAAGTTTTCAACACGTGGGCCTTTGGGAGACTTGAGATCCAAACTCCAGCCGGCATGATGATCAGTGGCTATAAACTGTGTTGTATACATCGTGCTGAAGGAAACATTAGCTGTATGTTATAGTCACACCAGAATGACATGAGTTTATTTGGCCATGGCTCACAGATAGGCACTTGGGCCACAAATGGGTGGGTTCCTCCTTTCCCCATGGTGGGGCAGGGTGAGAGGTGACCATGCTTCTCATCCCCAAGTGCCGGCTCTGCACACAGGAGCACTGTGGGAAGCCAAGCATCCTTTACTCTGGGCAGCAGCCCTGGGGTATCAATGTGGCTGACTCCCTCATCCCCACATTTTAGGAAGAAGGAATAAGACTTCCACTGAGGCAGATCAGTTTCTGAAGTAGCCGACTCAGGACCTGATAGTTCCTGTGGTGCTGTGTGGCCCAGGTGTACCCAGCAGAATTGGTGTGACGAGGGAAGGAAGGTTCCCATTTTGGAAAGCAGAGGTGCTGTGAGAGCCCCGAGTGGGGGCCCCACACCAGCCAGGGCAGCCCAGGTGGTCTTCTTAGAGAGTATGGTGGCTGAGCTGAGACCAGAAGGACGAATAGGAACTGGCTGGGATAAAGGGGCAATCTCGTGCAACCCAGTGCCCTGAAAACTGCCCCTTGCTGCCCAGCCTCCTCTGAGCCCTGGGGAGGCCTTTCAGGCTTCTGCAGGCTGTGCTGTGACAGAGAGTGCTGGGCCTTTCTGCAGGTACACAGGTGTGGCAGTCCAACACCTTATTTTCAGCCTGCCGATTGGGCTCCCACCCGCCAAACTGGGCCCTTCACCATGACATTCTGCCTTTTTTCCAGTCTATTTCCGGGCTCTGGTAAATTTTACTCGGTCCATTGAGTACACCCCCCAGCTGGAGGATGCGAACACCAAGGAGTTCCGAGAGGTGTCGGATGCTGTGGTGGAAAAGGTACGTGGGAGAGAGTTACCCGGGGTTGGAGGCTCCCCAGGGGTGGCAGGCAGTCCTGGAGTATGTGGGAAGCATTTGATGGTGGTGTGTCCCCACAGCTGGAGTCAGAGTACTTGAAGATCCCTGGAGACCAGATTGTCAGCGTGGTGTTCATCAAGTGAGATGGGATCCTGGGGATGGGAGGGGCAGGAGCAACCAGGAGGGGCCGAGGATGGGGAGGGGCTTGGCTACCAGAGCAGGGCAGGGAGGGTCTGAAGGGATGGGTCATGTTTGGTTTGGGGCTTTGTTTTTGCAAGACAGGGTTACTCTGTGTAGCCCTGGCCGCCCTGGAACTCGCTCTGTAGACCAGGCTGGCCTCAAACTCACAGAGATCCTCTTGACTCATCCTCCTGACTCTGCCTCCCGAGTGCTGGGATTAAAGGCATGTGTCACCATTACCCAGCAGGGATGGGTCATTCTTGACAGGATTTCAGAGAACATAGATGGGGTATCCTGCACCAGAGATGTCCCTACCCTAGGCACAGGCTGCAAAGATACAGGGCTGGACATCATGACAGGAACTTGATAGAGGTATGGCGCTCATAGGCCTCTTTCTCCTTAGGGAGCTGGATGGCTGGGTCTTTGTTGAACTGGATGTGGGCTCCGAAGGGAATTCGGACGGGGCTCAGATTCAGAATGTGCTGTACACAGTGGTCTCCAGAGGCTCCATTGGCCCCTACATCACCTCCCCTTGGGGGTTCAAGTTCCGACGCCTGGGCACAGGTGAGCCTGTCCTCCAAACGGGGGTCACCCCTCCAGTTCTTCAGACTCTGGCTCCTTTTGGTGTCTCCACCTGTATCTTCTTGACTAGGACTAGCTCACCACTGAAGACAGGCTCTAGCTCAGGAGGAACTCACTCCATCCTGAGCCCGAGCCTGCCTGACAGGCTTTGTAAATCTCCATTTGGTTAGAGCCAAGCTGCTCCCTCTGTGGACCCAGGAGGCTATATCCTCCCAGATCTTTGTGTATTAACAGTAGATAAAACTCCTCCTTCATACAGCATTTCCAAGTCAAAAGACACGGGCATTCAGCAAAACCACCATTTGTAGGGCTGGGGAGGTGATTCGGCAGGTGAAGAAGCCATTGCTGTGAGAACATGAGGACTGGGCTTCAGAGCCTTAGCACCCATGTACATACCAGGAGAGCGTGGCGATCCACCTGGAATTCCAGCTGTCTGGAGGCAGAGGCGAGCTCCTCAGAGCAAACTAGCTAGCTAGACTGCAGAATCAGCAAGCTCTGATTCAAGAGAGAGACCCTGCCACAGTATAAAAGGTGAAGATGGATCAAGGAAGATCACCCATGTCAGTCTCAGGCCTCCACACCCACACATATCAATTACATACACGTGCATCTTTATGTTATGCATCTATACATGTGAAGATATATTGCGTGCGCGCGCGTGCACACACACACACTTTTTTTGCACTAAAACCCATCAGTCATTCCCCAAGCACCAAGTGAGTGCAGGCCCTGTGCATAAAGCCCTGATACCCAGCATCCACGCAGGCCTCCCGGGCCCCATGAAGTGTTTCTCTTGTATTCAAGATGAGGGAGCTGAGGCTCAGAAAGGAAGAACAGCCATGCACACTGATGCGGATGCAAGCCAGATCCCGTGTGTGTGCTGCTCTCTCTGGAACCCATGACAGATGGGAAACAAAAGAGAAACCAGCCCAGAGAGGACAGGAAATGGGCCCAAAGTTGTTCTGCATGTAAAACCTACCAGTGCGCCCCAAAGTCAGACTTGCTCTGCTGGGTCTTCAGTGAGTTCCCGGGGCGGGAGGCGGCAGCGGCAGGCTCAGCGCGGGCCTCAGTTCCAGGTCCCAGGTGGGATGGTTGCTGACTACAGCTTCCTTTCCAGCACAGACCCCCCCGCCACCCCCAGCTGCTGTGGGGGTCCCAGTGACACCAGGTGAGAGTGTGAGCCTGGCCGAGGTCCAGGGGGGTCCTAGAAAGCCTAACAGATGGAGGGAGAAAAGAAGGGCAAAGGCCACATGGCTGCCTCCTCCCACCGTCTCTTTGGCCTCACCGGGCCAGGCTGTAGCCTGCACGCGTACGGCATGGTGGCTGCATGTGTGAGGCATGTCACCCGTGTGAAGGTCCATGTAAGGGGTCCTGCACTGTGTTCCACGTGTGCCGTGTGTGTGCTCTTGCTGTCTGCCACAGTGGCCTGACTCAGGGCGCCCGAGCCTCTCACAGCCATGCCTTGCCTATGCTGTCTATGTCCGTCACATCACTAGCTTCCTCAGCCGGCTGCCTGACTCTCTCCTACACCCCCCCCCAACAGTGCCCCACCTCCCAAGGGTCTGCACCGAGACGGAGTTTGCTTGCCACAGCCATAACGAATGTGTGGCTCTGGAGTATCGCTGTGACCGGCGCCCTGACTGCAGGGACATGTCGGATGAGCTCAATTGCGGTGAGAAGCTGTTGGGAACCCCCAAGGGGTCCCTGGTGGCCTGCCCAGGGTGGGGCTACATCTCTGGGTCCTCTGGACTATAAGGGTTTGGTGCAGGCAGAGAGGTCTGGAGAGGGCGGGGATGGGAAAAGAGTGACGGCAGAGGCTAGTCACGGGGTCGACTCTAGGGAGCATGGGGGCCTGTGGGACGAGGGGTGAGAGCCGCCCGTTCACTGAACATCAAGGGGTCCTGTTCACAGAGGAGCCACTCCCGGAGGTCAGCTCCTTGCCACCCGCTATTGTGAAGGTGTCACCGTCACCACTGTGGCCCGAGGCGGTTACAACACCTCCCCCACTACTAGTCACACATGGACCCCAGTTTCTGTTGCCCAGCGTCGTCTGGCCCACAGCCTGTGGACTCCAGGAGGCCAGGTGCCACAGCGGGCACTGCATCCCCAAAGACTACCTTTGTGACGGGCAGGAAGACTGCAAGGATGGCAGTGACGAACTGGACTGTGGTGAGTGCTGTGCAGGACAGGAGCGCCGGAACTGGGCCTGCTCAGCAGAGGACCATTGCGACTCCCTGCCTGGTCCCCACAGGGCCCTCTCCAGCCTGCGAACCTAATGAGTTCGCCTGCGGAAACGGACACTGTGCTCTCAAGTTGTGGCGCTGTGATGGGGACTTCGACTGTGAGGACCACACAGATGAGGCTGATTGCCGTGAGTACGCCGGGCCCCACTGTGCCCCTATCCTGTAGTCTGTGTTCTTCTGTCCCGTGCTCTGGGAGGCGTGCTGGCCTTCCTGGTCAGCGAGGGACCCTGCAGACAAACGTCGAGGTTCCCGTGTTTGGAACTGCCGTTAGCAGACAGCCTGCTGGCCATGTCGCTCCTGCTCTACTGCATTTGGGTAAACTTCAGTCTTTTCTTTGTTACTGTGTTGGAATTGGGGAGAGGCCTGGATATGCGGATCTCTGTGAAGATGGTGTCCTGGACTGATGTGTGGGTCCCAGCCTAACCCACTCAGTCTATTTTATGTTGTTGTAACAGAATGCGAGAACCTGCTCACTTTATAACCCATTGTATTTGGCTCCGTTTTGGAGGCATTTTGGGTAAAGGCGAAGAAGGCGGTAGCTAAGCCACGTTGCCCTGCGGACACTGCCCTGTGCTCACTCCACCTGGTTTTGTCCTCAGCCGTCAAGGAGCATGGGGAAGAATGTGGGCCCACAGAGTTCCGATGCGTCTCCACCAACCGGTGCATCCCAGCCAGCTTCCACTGTGACGAGGAAACCGACTGTCCTGACCGAAGTGATGAGTTTGGCTGCAGTGAGTGAGGAGCTGAGGGGGTGGATAGGGATGGCGCTGGGTGGGTTCCACTTTCCATCTGCTTTCTGTTCCCAGTCTCTCTTCCGGCACTTCCTGCCCCAACTGCCCATTAAACATTCCACTCCTGCTCTGCTGTCTCCAGTGCCCCCCCAGGTGGTGACCCCTCCCCAGCAGTCCATCCAGGCTTCCCGGGGCCAGACAGTGACTTTCACCTGCGTAGCCATTGGTGTCCCCACACCCATCATCAACTGGAGACTCAACTGGGGCCACATCCCTGTTCATCCCAGGTGCAACTCGGGTGGGGGTGATTTGCCTGTGGAAGAGGCTGAGTCTGCGCCTCAAGCCTAACCCACCCCCCGTCTCGGTGTATACCAGGGTGACGATGACCAGCAAGGGAGGGCGCGGCACACTGATCATCCGAGACGTGAAGGAGGCGGACCAGGGCGCCTACACCTGTGAGGCCATGAACGCACGTGGCATGGTGTTCGGCATTCCAGATGGCGTGCTGGAGCTTGTCCCGCAGCGAGGTGCTGTAGACGGGTGGGTGTAGGGTGGATGACGGGCACCAGTGCCACAGGACCTCCTGCTGGTGACCAACCACAGCCCCTCCTCTGCCTCCTGGCAGGCCCCTGCCCCGACGGACACTTCTACCTGGAGAACAGCGCCTCCTGCCTGCCCTGCTTCTGCTTTGGTGTGACCAACGTGTGCCAGAGCAGCCGGCGCTTCTGGGACCATATCCGGCTGAGCTTTGACCAGCCCAATAACTTCAAGGGTATGTGGATGGATGGGTGGGCTCCAGGCTTCTGGGAACCTGGGACAGATGGAGAAGGACCAGGGCCAAAGGGTAGGGAGTAACCCAGAAACACTGAGTTATGTCAGAAAAACCTTTAGGACAAGCCAGATCCATGTTTGTAGCTTCCCTGCCTTGGGTTGTAGGGAGGACAGACTCTGTAGTCTAGGCCCCATGTCTACACACACACACACACACACACCACAAAAAGCAAAGTTATTGGATTGCCACCAATGATAAGTGAGTATCAAATGAGCGAGTGTAGATACCAAGTGTTCCCACTGTCCTGTGAAGTGGCGCTGCCCTGGGGGCTGGCAGGGCGCTGCAGGGAAACCCTGCGTGGGAGTGAGTCAGTGCACGTGGGGAGGGGGTTGGACCAGTGACCTTTCCTAACAATAAGAGTGAGCCCTTTTTTGCGCGCTTCCTTCATGTTACCCTCATTTTTAAGCTTTTTACGTCAGCTCGTGCACGTTGTCTTCATAACTCGGTGAGCTGGGCCACCAGGAACATCATCCTTTTATAGATGAGGAAACAGGCCTGTGTCCAGGCTCAGGCCCCAGGAACATGGTGGAGCCAGGCCTCGGGTTTCTGCTCTGAAGCCCTTCATAGTTCTCTGCTAACCTCAGTGCTCTGTTGCCAGCCCGGTGGCCCAGAGGCTCCGGGAAGCCCTGCCTCACTGAGCCTCTTGCCCTTCCCTTGACCTGGCTTCTCCCATGGCTCCCAGCTGTCACTGCAGCGATGGCCTTCCCTCGAGCATGCACCAAAACTTCAGCAGGCAAAATGACTTCAAAGAGCAAAGAACTAATGATTCTTTTGGCGGTGGGGGTAGGGGATTAAGCCAGGGTCTTAGGTACCCCAGGCTGGCCTCCAGCTTGAACTCATGCTCCTCCAGGAGTGCTGGGATTACAGGTGTGCGCCATGCCCAGCTCTGCTTGGCTGCTTCCCGACTTCCAGAGAGAGGCCTCTGTGTTCTCTCAATGACCCGTTCCTGGGTCCCAGCTCTCCGGGTGGCTGTTCTCCGCTAATCAGAGGCCGCAGTCTTTACCCTGCTTCTTCCGTTCTTGCAGGTGTGAATGTGACCATGCCCTCGCAGCCCGGTGTGCCACCCCTCTCCTCTACCCAGCTGCAGATTGACCCAGCCCTACGAGAATTCCAGCTGGTCGACCTGTCTCGCCGTTTCCTTGTCCATGACGCTTTCTGGGCCCTACCCAAGCAGTTTCTGGGTAACAAGGTGAGGGCAGGGCCTGCTCAGTCTCTGCTCACTCTGAAGCAGGCAAGATCTCCGCGGGCTGCTCTCCCAAGCCCCTTTGGGTCCTCCCCTGACCACCTTCTCTGGGCTGGCTAGAGTGCCCCAAACTGGCTTCCATGGGTACAGCGTTACATACTGTCTGCCATGGACTGGGCTCCCCATGCCTAGTTCTCTATGAGCCTTCCATGCCAGGCACTGTAGGAGCCTTAGATGAGCAGAGTAAGGAACTTGAGGACAGGATGCAGATGCTTGAGAATGGCTGCCCAGCCCTGACCCAACCTGTCTTGGCCAGGTGGACTCCTATGGTGGCTCCCTGCGCTACAGGGTACGCTATGAGCTGGCACGAGGCATGTTGGAGCCAGTGCAGAAACCAGATGTGATCCTCGTGGGTTCAGGGTACCGCCTCCACTCCCGAGGCCACACACCCACGCATCCCGGAACTCTGAACCAGCGCCAGATCCAGCTCTCTGAGGTTGGTGGCACCTGAGTCCCAGGGGTTAGTCTGGTGTATGTGTGGGGGGGATTGGCCAGAGCGGAGTGATGCATGCCATGCAGGCACTGATAGACGAAACAACCTCGTCCCCTGCAGGAGCACTGGATCCATGAGTCTGGCCGGCCTGTGCAGCGGGCTGAGATGCTGCAGGCACTGGCAGGCCTGGAGGCCATACTGCTCCAGACGGTGTACAACACCAAGATGGCCAGTGTGGGGCTGAGTGACGTCATCATGGACACCACTGTCACCCACAGCACCAGCCACGGCCGTGCTCACAGTGTGGAGGAGTGCAGGTGCCTGCCCCCCGGGGGGCTGGGGACTGGGGGGGGGGCTGGGGACCCTGGGGATGCTCTCTAGGGTAGAAGGGAAGCAGCCGAGCCTGGAGTTCCTGCAACCGTCCTCTTGATCCTGTCCCCCACAGATGCCCCATTGGCTATTCCGGTTTGTCTTGCGAGAGCTGCGATGCCCACTTCACCCGGGTGCCTGGCGGGCCCTACCTGGGCACCTGCTCTGGCTGTAACTGCAATGGCCACGCCAGCTCCTGTGACCCTGTCTATGGCCACTGCCTGGTGAGTAGCGGCCACTCGGACATTGGATAGGGGTGGGACTCCCCTGCCTCCACGAGCAGTGCATGACCTCTAGAACAGCTCCAGGTGAATGACCATGACCTGGGGATATGTTAACAAGAGAATCAGTGTCTGGACAAGAGCTGAAAGTCTCTCCCCCTCGGCGAGGGCTGGAAGGAGCGTGGCCTAGACATTACACATTCTCTTTGGGAATAGTAATGAGGACTAGGATTGTGGAGCTGATCAAAGAGAATGCACAGACAGGGTACTGTCTTCAGATCCCGGAGCAGCTGTAGGGGTGACCGAATGGATTCTAAGGCAGAACTGGCCCTGGGTGGAGCCTGGAAGAGGGTGACAGGTTTTGAATCCATATCAAGAGGTGCTTGGAACCATACATGGGATTGGCTTCCATGCTGGACTCCCACTGCCAGGGGAAGCACCTGAATGCTGCTATCTACAACGCTGTGGAACATTCTGGAGCCTGTCTGGCCCAGCTCTGCTCAGGAGGACCTAAGCCACCCCTACCCGTTCCTCTCCTAGAATTGCCAACACAACACAGAAGGACCTCAGTGTGACAAGTGCAAGCCTGGCTTCTTTGGGGATGCCACAAAAGCCACAGCCACTGCCTGCCGGCCCTGCCCCTGCCCGTACATCGACGCCTCCCGCAGGTCAGACCCCGCTCAGGATATGGTAGTGTGGCAAGTAGGGGTATGCTTCATCAGGGGAACCGGGTACCCACATGGGTTCCAGTCCTGACCTGCTCACTGAGTTGTCCCATGCTCTTTGCTCTCTCATGGACCTCATTTTCCCTTTCTGTATAATGGGCCGGTCTCCCGTCCTACAGTTGCTGTGAGGCCACAGAGCGAGAACAGGGGCCGGGAGATGGCATCACACCTCTCTGTGTGTCTGTGAGGATAGAAGCCATCTCCTGGGGCGAGCATGTCAGGCCTGGCACCCAGTCCTACCCTTCTACCCTGCCCACTTGATCCCCGCAGATTCTCTCTTACTTGCTTCCTGGACACGGACGGCCAAGCCACCTGCGATGCGTGTGCCCCAGGCTACACTGGCCGTCGTTGTGAAAGGTAAGGAGAGGCTGGCAGGGTTGCGGGTGGAGACAGGATGTTCAGGCTGGGCTTGACGGCGTCGTTTCCCCCAGCTGTGCCCCTGGATATGAAGGCAACCCCATCCAGCCAGGAGGGAAGTGCAGGCCCGTCAGTGAGTATTGTGACCGGCTACTCTCGTACCCTGCTGGGCTGGGCACCTCTCCCCCTTCCCAGCCCGTACGCAGAGTCCCTGGAGAGTCACCCATTCTTACCCAGTCTGCCACTGCTTTCCTTCCGCCTCCAGCCCAGGAACTTGTGCGCTGTGATGAGCGAGGCACCCTGAGTTCTACCACCGGAGAAGCCTGCCGCTGTAAGGTACACGGACTGTTTACTCTCTCTCCAAGGCCTTGGGCCCAGCCTCACTGTGGCCAAGGGAGGAAAGAGATCCTACCCTCTTCCGGCACCTTGGCGAGTGGACACTGGCCTTGCCTGAGGCCTAGAGACCTGGCTAGCTGGTCTTCTGTACCGTGTGAGAAGTCCTGGCCTCGGGCAGGAGCGCTGATTGAGAAGTCAGCCACCCTGAGTTCAGTCTCCTGCCACACCCTCAGCAGCTGTGGCACGCATTCTGGCTGTCGCCTGCATCGCTCTGTCAGGTCTCAAGCTGCTGTCACGTTGATGGGGGGAGAACCCGGGGTCGGCGGAGAAAGGAGCTGGGTGAGCTTTGCAGTCAGGCGCCCCCAGTCTTGTAACGAAGAGCGGAGAAATGCCCTGAGTGGCCCTGGGTGCTGGTTCATGTCTGAAGCCTCTGAGGCTCTAACGGAAGCTGAGTGAGTGGCTGCAGAGACACCCGCAGGGTGCTTGAAATTCGCCATCTGAAGTTGTAGTGGCAGTTAACTCAACCAGCCTGCTTTGTTCCAAGGCTCACCTATTTGTGAGCCTCTTTGCAGTCAATGAAAAAAAAAGGGAGAGCAGTTTCCATGCGCTGGTGGTAGTTGTGCTGACGGTGGTGAGGCCTCCCATATGTGTATGTGTTGTCCATGGTGCTCTGGGACCCCCGTCTAGACTGTGGGTGGATTCGGCTTCTAGCTCCAGGCAGCCCCTCCCGTGGGCCAGCCTGCAGCTCCCGACTCCGTGTCCACAGAGCAACGTGGTAGGGCGCTTGTGCAATGAATGCTCGGACGGCTCTTTCCACCTGAGCAAGAAGAACCCGGATGGCTGCCTCAAGTGCTTCTGCATGGGAGTCAGTCACCAATGCAGCAGTTCCACCTGGAGCCGTGCCCAGGTACCCACGAGAGGGCGGGAGCCGGGTGGGGCTGGAGGGGCGAAGGGTGGGTCCTACCACCCCGACCACAACGACCCCATCCCAACGTTCTCCATCTCCAGGTGCTCGGGGCCTCTGAAGAGCCCTCTCAGTTCAGCCTGACGACCGCCGCAGGTACCCACACCACCAATGAGGGTATCTCGTCCCCTGCACCCGGGGAGCTGTTATTCTCCTCCTTCCAGAACCTCCTGTCTAAACCCTACTTCTGGAGCCTTCCTGCCAGCTTCCGAGGAGACAAGGTGGGTGGCACAGAGGAACAAGACAGGCAGGGCGCTGGGCGGTGGTGGTGCACGCCTTTAATCCCAGCACTCGGTAGGCAGAGGCAGGCGGATCTCTGAATTCGAGGCCAGCCTGGGCTGCAGAGTGAGTTCCAGGAAAGGCACAAAGCTACACAGAGAAACCCTGTCTCGAAAAAAAAAAAAAAAAAAAAACAAGACAGGCAGGGCATTGAGAAAACAGCAATACCGTGCCTAACTGAGGTCTCCCACTGAAAGCCTGTCTACCCCTATCCTAGGTGACCTCCTATGGAGGAGAGCTGCACTTCACCGTAACCCAGTGGCCCCGGCCCAGTTCTGCACCCCTGCACAGACAGCCGCTGGTAGTGCTGCAGGGCAATGGGATCGTGTTAGAGCACCATGCCTCGTTTGAGCCCAGCCCTGGCCAGCCCGGCAAATTCAGAGTGCCTTTCCGAGAGGTGAGCCCCGTCCCATCCCTTCTTGTTCCTTTCTCTTGGGGCCTCAGTGCCCTAGCCGGACTGGACCATATGTCATTTCCTTGACAGCAAGCATGGCAGCGGCCTGACGGGCATCCAGCCACACGGGAGCACCTGCTGATGGCCCTGGCGGGCATCGATGCCCTCCTCATCCAAGCATCCTACACCCAGCAACCGGCTGAGAGCAGGTAGCTGGGGCCAGGGCAGGGCAGAGGGGTCTCCAGACGAAGCAGAAACATGGTGTAGCCCCTCACAATCTGCCTGTGGAACGGAAAGCATGCTGCTGCCTCCCTCACAGAATCCTAAGAAGCTGGGGACCACTGTCTCCTGCGTCAGCTTTCCAGAAGTCCCCAGAGGAGCTGGGTGGTGTAGCATGTCCAGGCGAGGAGGGGGAAGAAGGAGGTAACCCTTTGGAGGAAGCAACAGATGTGACCTGTTTGCCACAGCCCATAAGATTGCTGGAGAATGTGGCTGGAGAGGTGGCTCAGAGGTTAAGAGCACTGACTGCTCTTCAGAGGTCCTGAGTTCAATTCCCAGCACCCACATGGAGGCTCACAACTACCTGTAATGAGATCTGGTGCCCTCTTCTGGCCTGTAGTCATCCATGCTGTATACATAATAAATAAATCTTTAAAAAAAAAAAAAAGATTGCTGGCGAATGAAGGCCACATGGTGATGGAACATGGGACTCTAGGTATTTCTAGTGCACAGTGCGCATCCCTTCACCATGAATCTTGTCACATCCAGGATCTCTGGCATCAGCATGGACGTGGCTGTGCCGGAGAACACCGGCCAGAACTCAGCATTGGAAGTAGAGCAGTGTGCCTGTCCCCTTGGGTACCGCGGCCCTTCCTGCCAGGTGAGCCAAGCCTGGGTCCCCCCACCTGTCCGCCCAGCTTCCTCCACAGTGCTTGCTGGCCTTTCCTCCTTTGTCTCTCCCCATGCGCCCAACCCCCGCCATCTTCTGTTGCCAGGAATGTAGCGCAGGCTACACACGCATGCCCAGCGGCCTCTACCTGGGCACCTGTGAACGTTGCAACTGCCATGGCCACTCCGAGGTCTGTGAGCCCGAGACCGGTGTTTGCCAGGTGAGTCCTGCCCCTTCACTCTCCGTCCTCAGAGAGACTTGGCCCCCAGGAGCCCAGCCTCAACCTGCCCTCTGTCCCTCCAGAGGTGCCAGCACCACACGGTGGGTGTTCGCTGTGAGCAGTGCCAGCCAGGGTACTATGGGGATGCCCATCGGGGCACGCCACAGGACTGCCAGCCCTGCCCATGCCATGGAGCCCCTGCTGCTGGCCAGTGAGTCTGGACCCTACTCTTGCCTGAAATGCCCACCTTTCCTACCCCCTCTGTGGCCCAGCACTGGGGAGAGGCTACAGTTTTAAATCCTGGTTGTCACTTCTCAGTGTGTCACTGGGGACGGGTAGCCTCACTTTCAAAGCCCCAGTTTCCTAAATGGGGACAGCGGACTCACCTTAGCTTCTGAGCAGAACTGAGTGAGGCGGGGGGAAAAGGAACTCTTGGCATAGACTTTGCGCACCTCCCTGGTGTACGAGAGTGCCCAGTAAGAGTGGTCCATGTCTTCCTTTCCCACTCTCTCAGGGCTGCCCACACTTGCTTCTTGGACACCGATGGCCACCCCACCTGTGACTCATGCTCACCGGGCCACAGCGGGCGTCACTGTGAAAGGTGAGATGGGTGGTGGGGAGCGCCAGGGGCCCAGGAGGGTGTACCTGAAAGTCCCCAGCGAGTCCCAGCCCTCCTATTCAAAAGAAGCTGTGACTTCTCCTCTCTGGTGCACAGGCTCTCAAAGGCCATCGGCTTCCCTCTTAGGGAGCCTCACCCTGCAGCCTGGCGTTGGCCTGCTGCCCACCTTCCGGCCCATCCCTGCTCTTACCCAGGCTAGCGTCCTCCGAGTAGACACTCGGTTTTGTTATTTTGAGACAGAGTTTCATGTAGCCCAGGCTAGCCACAGACTCATTAGGTAGCCGTGTATATAGTTCCACCTCCATCTCCTGGAGGTGCTCGTGTGTAGGCTCATACCGCCAGGCCAAACATTAGGCCTCCTGATCTTGACCTTTTGAATCAAGGCCCGATAAAAGCAACTAACTCACTGGCTGTGGTCCTGGCCCCACCCTTGCTTTTGTCCCCCCCACGCTTCATCTATCAAAAGGCTGATGAGGTTTTTTTCCCCTTACAGTGGGGGTCATTGAGTCCAAGCCCAGATCCCCCTTGGGCCTAGGCTCTTCACCAGTTTCCCAGGACTCCGTTTTCTCTCTCTCTTTCTGCAGGTGTGCCCCGGGTTACCATGGTAACCCCATTCAGGGCCAGCCATGCCACAGTGAGTACGGTTGCAGACTTGGGAGGTCATGGGGGTTGCTTTTCTTTGCAGGGAGAGCTAGGACAGCTCCTTTGTTTCCCTGGGACCTGGGAGCGGGGGGGGGGGGGGGGGGGGGGGCCTTTACCTTTCTGATGCTTGGCTTCTCCATCTGCCGCATGGGGTCGGGAAAAGGCGCTGCCCACAGCCTCGGTAGCAGGCAGCGGTCCTCTCGGTGCTGAGTGACAGGCTTAGGGAGCGGCAGAGTTGGGGGTGTTGGGTGAAGGGTTTGCAGGTGTCACCTGTGCCTTCTTTCTACTTCAGGAAATGATCAAGTGCCAGAGGGGCCAGGCTGCAGCTGTGACCCCCATGGCAGTGTCAGCGGTCACTGTGACGCCTCCGGTCAGTGCCATTGCAAGGTCAGAATGAAGTCCTGCCTTCCGTGAGGTCTAGCTCAGTCCGCCACTGGGGCTGAATAGAAGTCAGATGGTACCTGAGGGGATCCTCAGGCCTGGTCATGGGGTGGGTAGGCAGGGCTGCTCACAACTGCTGCAAGTGTCTGGGAAGCCTGGCCTCAGAGGCTTCTGGAGCCCAGCAGACACCCCCGAGTCCCTTCACACATCTTTGTGTCTATCTCCCCCAGGCCCAGGTAGAAGGCCTTACCTGCAGCCAATGCCGACCCCACCACTTCCACCTGAGTGCCAGCAACCCACAAGGCTGCCTGCCCTGTTTCTGCATGGGTGTCACCCAGCAGTGTGCCAGCTCCTCTTACTCACGCCACCAGGTAAGAGCTAGTCTGCCCCTGATGGTCGGGAGCACTGTCTTTGCTGGGTGCTAGCCTCCTTGGAGGATGCCCCCATCTCTAGGCCTCCGTTATTGCTCCTCTATCACTGAGCCCAGTGACTTGACTCCTGTCCCAAGACCACCTGGGCCTCTTATTGCTCATCTCGGCACTGAGCATACCCTTCATCTAGCCCCAATATCCACCCGCTCCATTGTGTCTCGCTCAGCCCTGGTCTCAGCAAGCCCCATGTCCTTCCCGGCCCCCTTCTGTGCCCTGTCCACCCTGATGCGTCTGACCCGTCGCCGCTCTGACACTTGTTTTTCCACCTGCTGCCAGATCTCCACCCACTTTGCCCCTGGGGACTTCCAAGGCTTTGCTCTGGTGAACCCGCAGCGCAATAGTCAGCTCACGGGAGGCTTCACCGTGGAATCGGTACACGGTGGGCACCAGCTCTCCTTCGGCAACTTTGCCCACCTTGGCCAAGAGTCCTTCTACTGGCAGCTTCCAGAACCATACCAGGGAGACAAGGTAAGATATAAGTTAAGTGGTGCCCGCAGCACCTCCTCAGGAGCCGGCTCTGAGCCAGGTCCTTGCTGAACATGGGGTCAACGGGGACGCAGACACAAGTTCAAGGTCTGCCATGTGGCTGCCATGTCATGCCGTGTGTGGCCTTTGGGGTCCAGAAGACCTCAGATTATATCTCAGCTGTGCTGTCCACTAGCTGGACACCTGACCTCCCCAGCCCAGGGTGGCTGGAAGGATTGTGCCCGACGCATACTGGGCAGTCAGCTGGTTACGACTGTGCTTTCAGGCCAGGCTGCAACTTGTGCGTGGTGCGACAGTTTCAGTGTGGATTCCCCCATGCGCTCGTCTGTGCTGGGTGTTGCAGGCTGAGTGCTGGGTGCTGGCATGGTGATTCTCGGGTCGTGTCTATTGAGCTCTGACTGCACACGCGTGCAGTCAGAATGATTGCATGAACCAGCCAGCCTCACTGCCATTTCCCTGCACAGGAAAGTAAAGCTAGAGAGGTCAAGAACTTTACCTGCGTCCCACATCTAGTGGGCAATAGTGCTAGGGTTTGCATCCAGGTCAGACCTGCCCTGAGAAGGCTGAGTTAGGCAAGGGAGAGCCATGATTTTGATTCAGAAGTGAGATCTGCTAGGAAGACAACACCATCCAGGATGGTCTTGTGACAGGCAGCGTCCGAGAGGTGAACTCCAGGGGACTGGAGAGATGGCTCAGCGGTTAAGAGCACTGGCTACTCTCCCAGAGGACCTGGGTTCAATCTCAACACCCACATGGCAGCTCACAACTGTCTGAAACTCCAGTTCCAGGGGATCCGACATAGACAAACATGTAGGCAAAACACTAATGCACAAGAATAAAAATAGTAAATAAAAGAGAACTCCAGAGCAGCCACATGTGGTCCTCAGTCATGGCCACGGTACCAGGACCAGTGGGAACTGACTTAGTACGTGAGTCCCCCACCAGCTGAGGCCAGTACCTAATCAGCTACACCCTGGTCCACTCAGCACTGGAGCTTTGAGGCCTTCTGGTCCCTGCTCCTTGGAGAGAAAGAGGCACCACCTCTGTCCAACCCGGCCGCCTTCTCCTGCATTCTTCCCCTTGGTTCCTTCTTCCCTGGCCTCCCTCAGACCTTTCTCTGTCTCCTCCCCTGGTGCCTCTTGGTGCCCCACAGAGGGAGGCTCACTTGGCACGGCTGCGCCGGGCTCACCAGGTATGCCCCTGTGGCGTGCTGTGGAATGGGGATGCTGCACATGGTGTGTCCGTGGCTGCCCTCAGCCCTGCATGGGAGACGCCCTGTACCCATGGACGCCCTGCCTGAACCTGGACTGTTGCTAGGAGAGTCTGGAGGGGCGTGTTCTGTGCTGTGCCCCACCCGCTGTGTGGCGTGTTTCCGGTGCCAATGGTTGGAGGTCTGCGGACAGGAAAACTAACTTGATGTTAATCCGTGTGACCGTGCCTGGTTCCCCTGTTTCTCCACCTATTTCCCCAACCACCATTAACCTCTGTGCATGTGCCCTTCTAGTAGCCTGGAGTAACCCTATGTGCCAGCCCTGAGATAGGGCATGCCTCCCTAACCAGTCACTGTGGCCTGCCTTGCTGGTACCATGTATGGGGAAAGGGCTGTCCATGGCTCTGAGTCTGAGCCCTGAGGGGGCTGAGCTGGCCTGTGACTTCTACCCCGTTAGAACCGCACATCCCTCTCAGAGGAACAGTGGCGGGCAGCAGTGACAACTGGGAGGATCCTTGGGGACCCAGAGGGCAGGGGCCGGGCACAGCAGGCATCACAGGTAACCTAGGGCATGGGCAGGCTGTGTCTGGGTAGGGATCAGACCTTGAACCAATACCCAGACTTGCCTGGGCCACCTCTGCGCACTCCGCCTGTCCAGGCCAGCATAATCCAGAGTTCTACACGCTCCTCAGGATGGCTTCTCTAGTGCTGTGGGCACCTGTCCCCTCCTCCCCACACACATGGCTGTCAGCCTCGACTGCACAGAACGTTCTGTCCTTCCCTTGCGGGGCACCCTGGGCAGGGTTCCTCCCCAGCAGACCCATCCCACGCTCAGCATTCATCCAGGGATGCTCTGCCTTAGGAGTGAGAAGGCGAAGGACACACGGAGAGGGTGGCAGACATCAGCACAGGCGCATAGGTGGCCCACGTCGGGAACTGGATGGGGCTGGTGCAGCCTGGGGCAGAGCAGAACTCCACGGGCGTCTTTTTGCCCATCTCTTCTTGTTGTCTATCCTTCCTTCCCCCAGGTGGATGAGGCTCAGAGGCGGGTGGATGCCGAGATCTGGCAGCTCCTTGCCAGTTTTGCTGCCCATCCCCAAACCCCTCCTCGTGGCCTGCACCCCCACCCCCAGCTAACGGCCGCTCTACGAGCGGGTCCCCCCTCATCTTCCTCCTCCTCCTCCTCTTCCTCTCCCTCCTCCTCCTCTTCCTCTCCCTCCTCCTCCTCCTCCTCCTCCTCCTCCTCCACTTCTCTGTCTTCCTCAGCAGACTCTCAGGTATGTAGAGGTCCTCACTGAGGGACGGCCTGCCATGCTTCCTAGACTCAGGTCCTTTCCAAACCAGTCTGATATTTCTTGAGACTCCCAGGACCATCATCGACTCTGATGTCACTGTAACTCGCCCACATATCAAGTCAAGGATAGTTATCCTTATGTTTAAGATGGGGTCTCACAATGGCCCTGGCCTGACCGCAGAATCCTTGTCTTAGCCTCTCAAGTGCTGGGATAATAACCTGTCTGCCTGTTACTTTTTTTTTTTTATTTGAGATAAGGTCTCCCCTATATAGACCATGTTGGTCTTGAACTTGTATCCATCCTCCTGTCTCTGTCTCCCAAATGTTGAGATTAAAGGCATATACTACCATATCCAACTACTTTTTATTTTTATTATTTTGAGACAATCCCCTGTAGCCCAGGCTCGCCACTTTATAGCCAAGGATGACCTTGAACTCCTGATCTTCCTGCCTGTACCTCCTGAATCCTGGGATAATGAATAGGTGCTGCTACGCCATTTATCCTATATTTAAGATGGAACCCAGGGCTTCATGCAAGTTAGGTAAACAACTACCAACTGAGCTACATTGTGTTTGGTTTTTGTTTTTTTGTTTTGTTTTGTTTTGTTTTCTGGCTGCATTTCCCTTTCTTTCTTTTTCTTTTTTTTTCTTTTTTCTTTTCTTTTTTTTAGATAGACTTTCACATGCCAGGCAGTGGTGACACACACCTTTTATCCCAGCACTTGGAAGGCAAAGGCAGGCGGATCTCTGTGAGTTCCAGGCCAGCCTGGTCTACAGAGTAAATTCCAGAATAGCCAGAGCTACACAGAGAAACCCTATCTCAAGGGGGGGAGGATCTCACTGTATAGCTGTGGCTATCCTGAAACTCACTGTCTAGACCAGGCTGTCCTCAAACTCACAGAGACTTACCTACTTCTGCCTCGAATGCTAGGACTAAAGGTATGTACCGCCACATTCAGCTCTGTCTACATTTTTTAATATATATATATAAAAAAAAGAGCCACTCAATTTTTAAGTGTTTACAGTGTGCCCCATTGATCTTGGGGTCCACCAGAAGGACACAGCACATGTGAGGCAGAACAGATCAAGAACATGCTTAGACAAGAACATGCTTAGGAAGAACAGCTAGAGGACCTGGCCCCAGAGCCGGAAGCCGGTTGCCCAGGAAGCATGGTGGGCCTGTGCTGTGGGGTTGGGGGGTCCTGGGTCCCCGCTGGGGCTCCTGTGCCCGTTCTTACCCTTCTGCTCTTCTGCTGTAGTTCTCACTCTCCTACGAGGGCTTCTCTCTGCTGCCCGGAAGCCTCTATTACTGGCAGCTGCCTCGAGCCTTCCTAGGGAACAAGGTAACCAGGAAGTAGAAGGGTCCTAGGTGGTCAGGGGGTCCTTAGCTACCAGAGGATGGGAGACAGAATAGCCCTCTCTCCCTGTACCCAGTGTGCACACAATTAGGCACTTGTTGTATGCTGTATTGCCACTGCAGAAGCAAGCTGGCCTCCCAGAACTCTCCACTATTCTCATTTACCTCTCCTGCATTCTGGATGTCGCTCTCTCTCTCTGTCTCTGTCTCTCTATCTTTCAGTGTGTGTGTGTGTGTGTGTGTGTGTGTGTGTGTGTGTGTGTGTGTGTGTATACACGCTTACATGTACACGTGAGCCTTTGGAGGCCAGAAGACAGCTTCAGGTGTCATTTCTCAAAAAAGTACCCTCCACCTTGTTTTTTGAGACAAGGTCTCTCATTGACCTGGAGCTCACCCAGCAGGCCGGCTGGCCACGGAGTGTTAGGGATCAGCCTTTCTCTGTCTCACGGTGTTGTAAGGACCCCATCCTTGCACAATAAACAATTTACCGGCTGAGCCATCTCTCCAGCCCTGAGTGCTGTTACTATTACCCTGGCATGAGCATTCGTGTTGACCCTGCTTCCACCTTGCCTCCTTGTCCCCATGTGACAGAGAGAGCCTCTTCAGAGTGGATGTACCAAGGGATGGGGACTTTGACTCAGGGGTAGAGTTCTTAAGGCCCAGGTCTGGTCTCCAGCAGTGAGGGGAGGGGGCATAGTGTGAATAACACATGTAAAACACATGCATTCAGAGGCCAGGCTAGGCCAGGCAGGTCCAGGGGATGTGAGGAGAGGAGAGTCTACCAGGGTTTGGGTTGGGACCAGAAGTAGTGGCGAGCTGTTGGCCTTCAAGTGTGTTCTGTGCACTGAGATGAGTGTGTCCCTCAGATGAGGTCTAAGATGAGGACTGAGACCTTGTGGCTTGTCCACAGTTGTAAGAGAGCAGAGCCAGAGTCTGCGTCCAGGCTTTCACACTGCCGCCCTTGTCTTACATCCCTGTGTGGCACACGCCTTCCACTTCCTAGAAAGCTGGTCCCAGATGAGACTCTGAACTCCCTGGCCTCCAGAACAAACAGGAAACCGGTTGTTTCCCTTGTAATCTGGTCCGCTGAGTTCCTTACCACACCCTGAGTTGATAAAGAATATAGCCCTGGGGCCTGTGTCACCCAGGGCCTGGCATGTCATCAGCTGAGGTTTGATAAATGGTCACCCACTGAATGAACACACTTGAAGCAGAGGGACCCCCCCCCCCCGACACCCCGTGCTAGGTGGTTTTCAGCCAACTGTCTGCCTTGGCGATGGAGGAGAGGGAGGAAAGTCCAATGGGCAGAGCTGGGACCTCAGCTGCCAGGATGAAGGTCCTTTGCAACAGACCTAATCCTTCTAGTCAGACCTACAAAGACACTAGTCCAGTTGGCTTGCCCACAATAAAAAACAAAAACAAACAATAAACAGAATGGCTCATGCAACCACAGAGTCTAAGAGTGATGGCCGAATCCAGGTGCTTATTAGGGCTGTTTCTCAGTTGGTGTTATTTTGTAGCTTCTGGTCACACGCACGGGAGATGGGAATTTCTCTGTTCCAAAAGAAAGAGGAGTGCCCCATGCACAGGTCATTCCCCAGCTGGTGCACATGGCCACATGGCATTTAGTCACACTACAAATGACCCTACCCCATCTATCTTCCTGATCCAGAACTGTGTTGATTGGGCAGGCCTGGCTTGCTCCACTTTGCAGGTGGGAGGGACCTGAGTGTACAGGGAGATCGTTTTTTTAAAGAAAAAAAAGGAGGGGGCTGGAGAGATGGCTCAACTGTTAAGAGCACTGACTGCTCTTCCAGAGGACCCAGGTTCAATTCCCAGCACCCACATGGTGGTTTACAACCATCTGTAACTCCAGTGCCAGGGATCCAGTGCCTCTTCTGACCTCCACAGGCTCCCATATACTCAGGGATCGTTGTATTCGCGTGCATACATTCAGGCACGTACATGCACATAAAGTAAAGTAAATACTTTAAAAGACACACAGGGGCTGGAGACATGGCTCAGAGGTTAAGAGCACTGACTGCTCTTCCAGAGATCCTGAGTTCAATTTCCAGCAGCCACATGGTGGCTCACAACCATCTGTAATGAGATCTGGCGCCCCCTTCTGGCCTGCAGACATGCAGGCAGAACACTGTATACATAATAAATAAATAAATCTTTAAAAAAATAAAATAAAATAAAATAAAAGACACAGAGAGAGAAGGACCAAAGATGTAGTTTACAGAGGAAAGGAAGTGAATTCTAGGCAGGCTCAAAGCCAGTGGCCAGAAGACGAAGCCGCAGAGCCCTCGCAGCTCATGCCCTGGGCTGAAGCTTCTGATCTTGGCAGCCTCCTCACAGGAGTCTCTGTTGTCGCTCCTGTCATCTTCTGGGAAATGCCTCCACGTGAAAAGGGACTTGGAGCTTGTTGACTGTGACTTCCAGGCAGTGGAGAAGGGGACAGAAGTCCTCCCGTGAGTGAGGCTAGGGAGGAACTGATAGAGAGGGCCTGTTGCCCAGTTCTCTGTTGCAAGTTCTGGCCTCCTGAGGTTTAGGGTGCAAACAGACAGGAGCCAAGAGGCTCCGCCTCTCACCCGTTGTGATCTTGTCTCTCCTCAGGTGTCAGCCTATGGCGGGAAGCTACGGTACACCCTCTCCTACGTATCGGGGCCACATGGCAGCCCGCTCTCAGACCCCGACATCCAGATCACGGTGAGCTCATTAGAATCCACAGTGGTCAGACAGAAGATAGAAGCCATGTTCCCAACACCCAGCTAGCCACATGTGGGCCATTTGCCCCTACTTGGCTGGCTTCCCCTCAGATCTTAGGCTGGTTGCTGGGTGTGGGAGCAGCAGGCAGGCACATGAACTTGGGGATATGGATAGATGGGAGGCAAGTAATCGGAGAGCCTGGGGTTTGTGGATACCCCTGCCTCCAATAGCCCTGAGTGCCCTTCCTAACCTTTCTGATACTTCTGCAGGGTAATAACATCATGCTGGTGGCCTCCCAGCCAGCACCACATGGCCCAGAGAGAAGGAGTTACGAGATCATCTTCCGAGAGGTAGGTGGTACTGGGCTTTGATCGCCCACCCTCCCCCTGGCAAAGTGTATGCAGGGCTACAAGTGCAGCAGACCAAGGCCAGAGCTCCCACTGACACTTGCTCTCCCCACTACCACAGGAGTTCTGGCAGCGAGCAGATGGACTGCCTGCTACCCGTGAGCACTTGCTCATGGCCCTGGCGGATCTTGATGAACTTCTGATTCGGGCCACCTTCTCCTCAGTGCCACGGGCAGCCAGCATCAGCGCTGTGAGCCTAGAAGTGGCCCATCCAGGGCCCTCTGGGGGACCCCGAGCCCTCGAGGTGGAAGAATGCCTCTGCCCCCCAGGCTATATTGGGTTGTCCTGTCAGGTAAGTGTGTGGCTGGCCTAGCTGCGTTTGCTCCAAATGGTGCGGTAAGTGCAAGGTAATTGTTAGTAACCATTGCTGTAGGCTGTGACTGCTCTCTGAGCTAGGTGACTGCTGCTCCCTCCATAGCCAAGCCATTCCTTTAACTGACAAAAGCCAACTGTCCAAGGGATAGATAGGTGCCTTACCCAAGGGCGTACAGCCAACATGTAGAGAACTAAGCTGAACCTGGATCTGATGTCCTAACCACCAGACAGCACTACCTAAGGAATGGCACACTCTCAGATGGGGAGACCTGTCCAAACACAGAAGACTCTCAGAGCTGAACAAGGACACGCCTCAGGAGCACAGCACGGAGTGGGTGACACTGTAGACTTAAGGGATGACCAGCTTGGAAGGAGGCACACACGGGGACCAGGCCTGCAGCGGGGTCACTGTGGCCAGCCTAGAAGGGGGCCCCAAGGGGTCCACAGACTGGCCATGGAATGTGGAGAGGAGGCCCTTGGCAGCTTTCACAGAAGGGCCAGGGGAGAGGACTGCCCTTTACACCTGTGATCCTTCATCTCCACTTTGCACCAACATCTGTGATGCTGTGTGCTACTTCTCTTGACACGCTTGCTTGGTTTTGGTTTTGGTTTGGTTTGGTTTGAATTTTCAAGGCAGGAGCTCACGCAACTCAGGCTGGCTTTGAGATTTTATACACACACGCACGCGCGCACACACACACACACACACACATATGTGTGTGTGTGTGTGTATATATGTTGAACATCAGTTCCTAGCCTTGAACATCAGCATCCTCTTGCCACTACTCCCAAAGTGCTGGGATTATAGATGTGAACCACTAGGCCTAGCAGGATTACTGACGGGTGCATGCGACCCCAGTAATAAAGACTGGCAGGATGACTTAGGTGGTTAAGGCACTTACAACAGTGACCTCAGTTCATTCCCCAGGATCCACAGGTGGAAGGAGAACTGACTCCTGCAGCTTGTCCTCTGACCTCCGTATATGTGCTGTGGCACACACACACACACACACACACACACACACACACACACACACACACAAATACATAAATAAATGTAAAAATATCTTCAAGGGCCCCTTCTCCCATGGGTCTCCCCAGCTTACCTCTCCATTTAGCTGTGATGTTTTTCCATAGAGGTCTTTCCCACACCAGGATTTTCAGACACTACAGTCTTGAAATGAGACAGGTTCCTCATTCTAGATATGCTGGTTTCACTAGGCTAACACTGCCTGGGCGTCCCAAGCTCCATCTCCTCCTGGAGCCATGAAAGTAAAGCTGAGCAACAGGCTGAAGGCTCTTAAGAGAGCTTGTGGATGGTGGCTGGCCTGGGACGCCCTGTCCTAGAGCCAATGAGGCCTGGATGCTGGAAGGTGCAGGGGGGACTGAAGGCCAGATCTGGCTCTCGGTGGAACCCTGTGGGTAATGGAGACCAACTTTCCTCTGTCCCCTAGGACTGCGCCCCAGGCTACACACGCACTGGGAGCGGACTGTACCTTGGTCACTGTGAACTGTGTGAATGTAACGGCCACTCCGACCTGTGTCACCCAGAGACTGGAGCCTGCTCGGTGAGACGCAAGCAGGGCTAGGTCAGGGGTGGGCAGTGGGATGGGAGGGGTCTCGGTTCATAGGAGCCAGCACCTGGATGAACGGAGCCAGTGAACACGGTGGGAAGCTACAACTGTGGAGTGCCATTCTTTGTAAAGAAAGCTATGGTTCCTTATTGCTTGCCCCGCAGTGGCCGATGTACATGTCCTCACAAGTACATGGCCAGGGCACAGACAGTTGACAGAGTCCCAGACTCAATGTGAAGTAAGGAACACACAATGTTAACTCTACAGATATGTCTGTCTTTGGATGAGATTGTATGTGTTTGGGTTTTTATGTTTATGGGTGTTTTGCCTATGTCTGTGTACCATGTGCATGCCTGGTACCCATGGGGTCCAAAAAAGGACACCCGATACCTTTGCACTAGAGTTACAGATGGTTGTGAGACAACTTGTGGGTTCTAGGAATCGAGTCCTCTAGAAGAGAAGCCAGTGTTCTTAACCACTGAGCCATCTCTCCAGTCCCCCTGCATATGTTTTTGTTTTGTTTTTTGTTTTTTTTTTTGAGACAGGGTTTCTCTGTATAGTTTTGGTGCCTGTCCTGATCACGCTCTGTAGGCCAGGCTGGCCTTGAACTCACAGAGATCCGCCTGGCTCTGCCTCCCAAGAGTGCTGGGATTAAAGGCGTGCGCCACCGCCACCGCCCGGCATATGTGTTTTTTTTTACAGTGAAACATGTATCTTCAAGGCTGTGTCCAAAAGTATTCCTTTGTTTTCCTTTAAGGTCACAGCTCTCTCTCTCTCTCTCTCTCTCTCTCTCTCTCTCTCTCTCTCTCTCTCTCTCTCTGCCCTTATCCCTCTGTCCTTCTCTCTCTGTCTCTCTCTGTCTTTCTTTCTCTCTCTCTCTCACACACACACACATACACTAATTTTTTTCTGAGACAGAGCTGACTCACTATGTAGCCAAGGATGACCTTGAACTCCTGATCGCCTCCTCCCCCCAAAGCTGATGTTACTGGTGCATCATCCCCAAGCCCAGTGGGGATGGACTTTTTGGTTTATCCAAGTCCCCATGGATACTTTTTTTCAGCACTGATGAGCTGATGGGCATCACTATAATTAAACTGTGTGTCCTTCCATGACTTTTTTTTTTTTAAATGTACATTGGTGTTTTGCCTTGGGTGTCAGGTCCCCTGAAACTGGAGTGACAGACAGGTGCGAGCTGCCATATGGGTCCTCTGGAAGAGCAAACAGTCAGTGTTCTTAACCGCTGAACCATCTCTCCAGCCCCCTCCATGACCTTTCTTTAAGACGAGTGTTTGGGGGTTTTAGCTTCCTGTCTGGTGTCTGACGCCGCCCTTGTGCCCCACAGCAATGTCAGCACAACACTGCCGGTGAGTTCTGTGAGCTGTGTGCACCTGGTTACTACGGCGATGCCACAGCCGGGACGCCGGAGGACTGCCAGCCATGTGCCTGCCCCTTGACTCACCCAGAGAACATGTGCGTGCCTGCCCAGACCCAGGGATGGGCTCCTGCTGGAGGGTGGAGGCGCGGGATGGGGACTGGGCTCCTGTGGCCTGACATCTGCCTGCCTGCTCCAGGTTCTCCCGCACCTGTGAGAGCCTTGGAGATGGAGGGTACCGCTGCACCGCCTGTGAGCCTGGCTACACGGGCCAGTACTGTGAGCAGTAAGTTTTCAGACGGAAGTGGGAAGAGAAGGGATAAATGAGGGACTCCCAGGTGAGAGTCCTGAGGGGTGTGGCTCAGAGAAGCCTCTCTTGTCCCTCCCGCCCCAAACACTTCCCTCACTCATGCTGGCCTTGGGATGACAAGGTAGAGCTTATGATTTAACCGTGCTTCAGACCTGCCTCTCCCGCTCTCCACCTCACACCAGACGGTATAAACTTCTTGAATTGTTTGGGGTTTTGCTTTGTTTAATTGTTAAGGCACAGGCCTCACTATGTAGCCTGGGCTGTGTGGCTCCCAGTGTTGAGATTGCAGATATGTACCACCATACCTGGAAACTTCTTGAATTCTTAGTACTTAGATCTTTATGTGCAGAACATTTTTACCCCCCAAACTTACCCCTTCCTGGCTAACTTTTCTTGGCCTTCAAGATTCAGCCTCTTGTATTTATCTAACACTTTTTGGAGGGGGTGGGCAGGTTAAGACAGGGTCTCAGTATAAGCCTAAGATGGCCTCCACCTCTGTGTAACCCAGGCTGACCTGAAACCTCAACCTCCCAAATTACAGGTGTGGGTGGCCATGCAGGGCTCAACGCATTTTTACTGAGCACCTACTGTGTGTATTCCATGTGCTGAAGTGCTGAGGATAAACTGGCAAACAGAGCAGATCCTGTGTCCGAATAGAGGCTGCTGGACCCTGACAAGCAGAATAGGAAATGAACTGGGGGAGGGACCACCTACAAGATAGGCATTTCCCAGTTCGATCAGTCCTCTGGCAGCCGTGTGCAGCCTGCTCCAGGGGACCCATAGCAGCGTAGAGCCAGGCTTCATAGTCTCTCGGCCGCAGGGCTGGATTAACCCTCCTCCCCAGGTCCACGTGGCCTCTGTGACCTTCCCTCAGTCTCCTTTTCCATCAAGTTTCTGTCCACGGACCGGGACCTTGCCGTATCTCCTGTTGCGCCTTCCCACCGGGCATGGGGTCTGGTGTTCACCAGTTCCCTAGAGAATGTCTGTTGAATGAATGCTTCCCTGGAGAATGAATGGCTGGCTTACCTCTTCCATTACCCGGCCCACTAGCAACTTTTGTCTCAGCTCACTGAGGCCCTGTGTTGGAACCTCTCTGGTCCTCAGAGTCTTTCCAGAACCCCGAGCTTCCTCCACATCCCACGGGCAGCTGGCTGAACTGGGCTCAAGTTAGGTTAGACACTAGATCCCTTGGGGATTCCAGAGCTGGTCCCCATTCCTCCTGACAGGTGTGCCCCAGGCTACGCGGGTAACCCCAATCTGCGAGGAGGCCGGTGCCAGCCACTGAGTAAGTAGGACCATGACCCAGGGTGATGGGAGAGGGAGTGTGAGGAATAGAATTTCTGAGGTTGGGGACCTGGGGCTTTGGGAGACCAGTGTCAGGGACACTGCTTTATGCTGGGACTTTCTTGGCTGAATGGCCTCCTTCCCCCCACTCCATTAGCAAAAGATTCCTTGGTGGTGCACATCCATCCCTCTCGGAGCGTGGTTCACCAAGGAGGCTCACACTCCCTGAGGTGCCAGGTCGAAGGAAGTCCACCTCACTACTTCTACTGGTCCCGTGAAGATGGGCGGCCCCTGCCCAGAGGTGCTCAGCAGCGGCATCAAGGTAGCCACAGACCCACAGCCTCTTCTGTCCCACGAGTCAGCCCTGTTCCTGCCCTACAGGGGCATGTGGAGCTGGACCCTGACAAGCATCTCCCCACACCAGGCTCAGAGCTCTACTTCCCTAGCGTGCAGCCCTCTGATGCCGGTGTCTACATCTGCACCTGCCGAAACCTGCATCATACCAGCAACAGCAAGGCTGAGCTCCTGGTCACTGGTGAGCCCCTGCTTCCCCGTCCCTGCTAACATCTGCCTAGAGAGGACAGTGGCCGCCTGACAAGGACAGTAGCTGTGATGATGGGGGGAAGTGGTGCATTCACATCTGTTTCAGAGGCAGAGTCTGCAGGACTCACTATGATTCATAAAGGTGAAGGGAAAAGATACTACCTGAGGCCTGGGTGCCATTTACTTTCATGAGGAAGGCTTGGCCTGGAAAGTGTCTTGATTTGGGGTCCCCAAAGCAGAGGTAGTGTAGGATTCTAACAAGGGAGGGGAGCAGAGAATTGACTGAGGGAGGACATGGTCGAGTGAATGGCTACCATAAGCAGCTTTTGCTGAGTTGTTTAATGTGGCCGAGGAAATTGGGAACCCCAGAGTTACCGTGCCCTACCCGGTCCGTGTGTGCCAGCTTGTCTTGGCCATTGGCTAAGTCCTGATAGCACCCACCAAACTCTGAGGCCCACCTGTCAAGCTGGAGAGGAAGGACAGAAAAAGCCAGAAGAGAAACCCATGAGATTGGAGGAAGTAGGGGAGAGGTGTCCAGGATGTGATCTGGGGCAAAGGCTTCTAGGAGAGCTGCTCACCCAGCACCACTGTAGGAATTATGATACAGGCAGAGAAATACTATGAAGGTTGGACTCTGGCAGGACAGATTGACAGAGGTGGAAATTCAGTCGGAGTAGACTCAAGGAACAGGTGGAAACTCGCACAAGAGTCTTGGGTCTGAGCAGGGTATGATGGTATCTACCTTGAGGTAGGAGGCTGAGGCGGGTGGATCTTGGAGGCCAACCTGGACTATGTAGCAAGAGCCTGTCCAGAAAAAAAGAAAAAGTCACCAGGTGGTGGTGGCACAGGCCTTTAATCCCAGCACTCAGGAGACAGAGGTAGGCAGATCTCTGAGTTCAAGGCCAGCCTGGTCTACAGAGTGAGTTTAAGGACAGCCAGGACTACACAGTGAAACCCTGTCTCGAAAGACCAAAAAAAAAGAAAAAAGGAAAGAAAGTCCAACTCTGAAGAGAGGTCAAGTAAGCAATGTGTCAGTATCTGGAAGTACGAGGAACAAAAGGGGACATTTTCAGATGTGGAAGTTTCTAGAACACATTGGTCTGTGAAGCAGTGACAGGAGGCAGGGATTGGTGGGGTGCAAGAGGAAGGAAGGATCCAGTACTCTGCAATGCAGGGTGGGATGGGGGCACACAGAAGCATGGTCCCATCATTCAGGGACGAAGGAGGACAGGAAAGATAGAAATCCACCTGACTGGGAGTTTCTGCTTCCTGATCACGTGTAAGTTGAAGCCATGGCTTTAAGGTGGAAGGATGAGTGGGGAGGTTGAGGGCGACGGGAGGAGGTGAGAAGGAGCTGTCCCCGGACAGCTGTCCGGCTTCTCGAACTAGGAGCGGATGGGGAAGCCAGTTGCAGTGAAGTGTGAAGGGTTAAGAGCGCATTCGTGGCCTGGGATGATGAAGTGGGGCCAGTGCACTCCCACTGGACCGAGTGCTGGCTACTCAGTGCCAGCAGGGAGAGATGTGGGTGATGGGGTCCAGGGAGGCACCAGGAAGTGGAATGGCATCCCAGCTATACTAAGAAGGAAGGGATGTCCAGAGGAGGTGGGCTGGAGATGTGGCTTAGCTGGTAGGGGACTTGCCAGCCACGCACAAAGCCTTGCATTTGAACCACTCAGAAACCAGGTGTTGGGACTGGAGATATGGCTCAGTGGTTAAGTGGTGAAGAGCTACGTTGCTCTTCCAGTGTAGGCAACTTATAATCACCTGCAACTCCAGCTTCAGGAGGATCTGATGCCCTCTTCTGAGCTCTGCAGGCACCTATACTCACATGTATATATACACACTATATATGTTACATAAAAACTAGGTGTGAGCCAAGCAGTGATGGCGCACGCCTTTAATCCCAGCACTCGGGAGGCAGAGGCAGGTGGATCTCCATGAGTTTGAGGCTAGCCTGGTCTAAAAAGCGAGTTCCAGGACAAGCTCCAGAGTTACACAGAGAAACCCTGTCTCAAAAAAAAAAAAAAAAAAAAAAAACTAGGTGTGATAGCACAAACCTGTAACCCCAGCACTTTAGAGTCTGAGGCAGGAAGATCAAGAGTTTAAGGTCATTCTTAGCTACATAAGGAGTTTGAAGCCAGGACATGAGACTCCATCTTAAAAGAGAGCGAGCTTACTTGAGGGACAAAGACAGGCAGATCTCTGAGTTTGAGGCCAGCCTGGTCTACAGAGTGAGTTCCAGGCCAGCCAGGGAAACAGTAAGACCTGTCTCGTAGAAGAGGTGGGAAAACAAGTGTGGGAGGAAGTGACAGGAAGAGAGCACAGAACAGGGGTGTGGAGCTCACTGGAGACTTCCCACTCCCAGAGGCTCCCAGCAAGCCCATCCACGTGACCGTGGAGGAGCAGCGGAGCCAGAGTGTGCGGCCTGGAGCTGACGTCACCTTCATCTGCACAGCCAAGAGCAAAGTGAGCAGACAGGGGGCGGTGGGGGAAGTCCGTCTCCGGGGCTCCCGGACCCCACACGTGACCCTTACCCTGATGTTGCCCCGCAGTCTCCAGCCTACACCCTGGTGTGGACCCGCCCGCACAATGAGAAGCTGCCCTCGCGTGCTATGGACTTCAACGGCATCCTGACCATTCGCAACGTGCAGCCAAGTGATGCGGGCAACTACGTGTGTACTGGCTCCAACATGTTCGCCATGGACCACGGCACCGCCACACTGCATGTGCAGGGTATGCCTTGTTATGACCTGAGTCTGGCCCCAGGGGTCCCCTCTCTGTGCACTAGGCTCTGAAGAAGCAGGGGACAGAAGGACAAACTGTCTCAGGCCTCCTGAAGTGTCAGGGGAGGTGCAGTTGAAGGGACCCTAGTGAGAAGGCAGAGACAGTGCACTTGTGCATGGTGATGAATGCCAGGGTGAGCACGGTTGGAGAGACTGGAAGGCACCAAGTGAGGGCAAGGTGTAGGCCTGTGGTTGGAGGTTGAGGCAGAAGTACTGAAAAGCTGCGGAGCCTGGGCAGCATCGTGAGTCCCCTTCTGAAAAAGGGGAAGGAGAGCTCAATGGGCAGGTCTTAGGAAAGGAAGCAACAAGGCCCAGGAAGTTTTCAAAGCCCCCTCTGGCTACTGGGTGGACAAATGGCTGTGCAGGCCTGGAGCAGAAGCAGAGGCTGGCGAGGGGCCATAGCTGTGAGCTAGAGAACAGTCCCCACCCTGATCGAATCTCACCCTCTCTCCTCCCTCGTTAATCTCAGGCACCTCAACTCTCCCTATGGCCTCCATTCACCCGCCGCAGCTCACTGTGCAGCCTGGACAACTGGCCGAATTCCGCTGTAGCACCACAGGGAACCCCACACCCACCCTGGAATGGATAGGTGAGGTCGTGGTGGGGGTGACGCTCAGACTCCGGCTCTCCTGAGAAGGAGGACAGGGCAGGAGCAGGACCAGGCTGTGCTGACCCGTGTCTCCACACCAGGGGGTCCTGGTGGCCGTCTCCCTCAGAAGGCTCAGATCCACGGTGGCATTCTGCGCCTGCCAGCCATCGAGCACTCAGATCAGGGCCAGTACCTATGCCGCGCCCTCAGCAGCGCCGGGCAGCATGTAGCCAGGGCCATGCTTCAGGTGCACGGTGAGAGGGCAGGGCCTGAGGTGGAGGTGGGGCTGGGGGAGGCTTAGAGAGGCACCCTCACAGGGGTTCTTTCTGCAGGGGGCAGTGGACCCAGGGTCCAGGTGAGCCCCGAGAGGACCCAGGTGTACGAGGGCCGCACAGTCAGGCTGTACTGCAGGGCAGCAGGAGTGCCCAGTGCCAGCATCACCTGGAGGAAGGAGGGAGGCAGCCTGCCCCCCCAGGTGAGCCAGCCAGCTGTCCCTCCATGTCCTCTCTCTCCTCGGGCTCCCTGTACCCCCTTCTTAGGTCCTGTATATCCTAGTCACCCTTGTACCCCACTCATCCCCTACTGCCTGACTCCATGGTCTCCAATTCCATATGCCTCTATTCTAATAGTTTCCAATTCCATGGTTCTTTTTTTTTTTCCTGGTTTTTTTCAAGACAGGGTTTTTCTGTGTAGCTTTGGTGCCTTTCCTGGAACTCGCTCTACAGACCAGGCTGGCCTCGAACTCACAGAGATCCGCCTGCCTCTGCCTCCTGAGTGCTGGGATTAAAGGCGTGAGCCACCACTGCCCGGCCCCAATTCCATGGTTCTGGAAGCTCCACTGGGCCTTGATCTTGGTGTAACACTTACTCCTTCCAAGTCTGCCCTGGCAGGCCCCCACCCAAGTACCTGAGCACTCTCTCTCCCCGTGGCAGGCCCGATCGGAGAACACAGACATCCCCACGCTGCTCATCCCAGCCATCACACTTAACGATGCTGGCTTCTACCTCTGTGTGGCCACCAGTCCCACAGGCACCGCTCAGGCCCGCATTCAGGTGGTCGTCCTCTCAGGTATGGGGCCTCCAGGGCTGGCAGGATGGGTAAGGTGAGCCAAGGCTCCTTGGAGGTGTGCTTCATCCCACTGTGGCCACAGCCACAGGTCCCAGGTCGGTGCCAGTCAGGATCGAGTCTTCGTCGCCATCTGTGATGGAAGGACAGACGCTTGACCTCAACTGTGCGGTGATGGGGCTGACCTATACCCAGATCACATGGTACAAGCGAGGGGGCAGCCTGCCTCCCCACGCCCAGGTAGGAGACTTTTCCAGCCTGGGGCTGGGGGACCAACCAAGGCACTGGCTGTAGATAGCCTTGTGTGTGTGTGGGGTGTGTGCGTGTGCGTGTGCGTGTGCGTGTGCGTGTGCGTGTGCGTGTGCGTGTGCGTGTGCGTGTGCGTGTGTGTGTGTGTGTGTGTGCATCAGCTGCCAAAGCTCTCCTGTGCTGTAGGGCAGGACAGTTGCCTCCCTCCCGGCTCCCAGCCTAGTGTCAATGGCTCTAAGTGGAGCCTGTGAGTTGGGTGACTAAACTACGGAGGCCCAGAGGGAGTGGTATTCACAGCTCCAGCCCCCTCCTCACTTAGCTCTGCCCCACCTTGCCCAGGTCCACGGCTCCAGGCTGCGACTCCCCCAGGTCTCACCAGCGGACTCTGGAGAATACGTGTGTCGAGTAGAGAGTGATTTGGGCCCCAAGGAGGCTTCCATTGTTGTCTCTGTCCTCCACAGCGTCCATTCAGGCCCCAGCTACACCCCAGGTGAGCTGTGAGCGGGCTTGAGAGGGGCAGAGCCATAGGCTCTCCCAGCTGCAGGGAAGGATGCCGTGATCTCTCCAGGGCCATCAGTGTGCAGAGGCATCCTGTTACCCTCTGCTGCCTGCTCTGGAAGCCCGAAGTCTTGGGGTAGAGTGGATACTGATCCAGCTTGCCTCAAGCCCCATAAGACTCTACCTGCAAACAGCAGTGGTGTGGGCTTCCACACTGAACCAGGAGTTAGGCTGACCTGGGTTCAAATCTGGACTCCGCCCCTCTTTCAACTTTGAGCTGGGTCTCCGACCTCTGGCAACTTCATTTTCCTGCTCTGAGTAGAGTGTGCCATTTGTAGGTTACCTGCTGGGTGTGGGTGTGGTTTTAATACCTGTCAGGTCAGGGTGTGCTTAGCTTGATGGGGACTGTGAAGCTGTCAGGTATGCTTGGGTGACATGGGCCCCGTGAAGCATGTCGGGAAACTATGGTAGGTGTTCTGAGAAGGGAACAGCATTATTACTATGTATCCTCTTGCCTGGCCTGAGAAAGTTCTTGGAGTCCCTACACTGGTCACTTGAAGGTCACAAGGGCAGATAAGCCTACAGCCCTGGAGCTGGAGGTGGAGAAAGAAAGGGTACTCACATCTCTGCTCGGGGTGCCCATCAGGTTCAATGCTGGGCCTCTAACCACTCTCTCTGTGCCCAGGCACCAGCAGCCCCATACCCATCCACATTGAGTCCTCGTCCTCCCATGTGGCCGAGGGGCAGACCTTGGATCTGAAGTGTGTGGTGCCTGCCCAGGCCCAGGTGACATGGCGCAAGCGTGGAGGCAGCCTTCCCGCCCGGCACCAGGTAAAGCCGCCCCAGGGCCAGCCTGCCCGAGGGGATGGATGGGGACCCCGGGGGCCCTGCCTAACCCTCAGCCCACCCCATCCCCACAGACCCACGGTCCCCTGCTGAGACTACACCAGGTGTCCCCTGATGATTCGGGCGAGTATGTGTGCCATGTGGTCCTTGGCTCCGAGCACACAGAGACCTCTGTTCTGGTCACCATTGAACCTGCTGAGTCCATCCCTGGTGAGTGGCTCCTAGTGACCTTCTAGGGAGTTATGTCCCCATGTGTGACTCCTACTGCTAGCTGGGGATAGTAGGCCACTCAGGCTCTGGCTTGAGGCAGACTGCTTTGTCTGAATGACCCAGACTTTCCGGCCTGCGGTCCCTGGCCATGTCACTTCCTTGGTTTATACCCCTGCCTCGCCTTTTCCACCTGAGCCTTACTGCCGGCCTGTCTTTTGTGTGTTTGTTTTTCAAAACAGGGTTTCTCTGTGTAACAGCCCTGCCTTTCCTGGAACTCACTCTGTAGACCAGGCTGGCCTCGAACTCACAGAGATCCAAGTGCCTCTGCCTCCCGAGTGCTGAGATTAAAGGCGTGTGCCAACCACATCTGGCCCCTGCCTGTCTTTCACTCTGTCTCTTTTCACTTCCTGTGAGGTGGTCCTCCTGGGTCCTCTAACAGAGTCACTGAGCTAAGGGCTTCAAGCCAGGGCTGTCAAATTTCTGAAATGGGCCAGGCGGTGGTGGGGCACGCCTTTAATCCCAGCACTCGGGAGGCAGAGCCAGGCAGATCTCTGTGAGTTCGAGGCCAACCTGGTCTATGGAGTGAGATCCAGGACAGGCACCAAAACTACACAGAGAAACCCTGTCTCAAAAAAAAAAAAAAAATTCTGAAATGGGGGCCTGACCTCAGATTACAAGGCTGAGCCAGCTCCAGGAGGGATTTCCAGCCCTGTCTCTTGGGAAGTATCTGCACCCTTCCCCCTGTCTCTGCAGCCCGTGAACTCGTCCTGCCCATCAGAATTGAGTCTTCATCCTCCACAGTGGCTGAGGGTCAGACACTGGATCTCAACTGCGTGGTGCCAGGACAAGCCCACGCACAGGTCACATGGTACAAGCATGGGGGCAGCCTGCCTGCCCGACACCAGGTACTCACTCCTAGAATGTGGAAGGGCACGTGGGTGGTAGGTTAGATAGGGGTCACAATCTGGTAGGCAGGTATAGGACCCCTGCTGGGCTCTGGGAAGCCCCCTTACACCGCTCTCATGGTGTCCAGGTCCGCGGCTCCCACCTGTACATCTTCCACGCCTCTCCCGGGGATGCTGGAGAATATGTTTGCCGGGCAGGCAATGGGCAGGAGGCCACCATCACAATCAAGGTCACAGGCCACCACGGGGCCAATTTTGCCTACCGTGAGTAGCTCACTTGGCTGGGCTGGGATGTGGAGGGAGGGGAGACTGGGGTGACTTTAGAGACTTTGTTTGACTATGACTTCTCCTCCAGCCCCGAGTAGCGCACCACCCATTCACATTGAGTCCTCGTCCTCTCATGTGGCTGAGGGGCAGACCCTGGATCTAAACTGTGTGGTGCGGGGACACGGACAGGCCCGGGTCACATGGTACAAGCGAGGAGGCAGCCTGCCCGCCCGGCACCAGGTAGAGGACAGGGGCAAAGGATCCAAGAGGATTCTGGGTGGGGAGAACTGGTGGCATTGGGCCCTGTTACTCAGGTGTGTCTAGACCTAAAGTCTAGGTGGCCGGGCCACCCTAAGTGTGAATTGCCATCTATCACCCTGGCTTGTGATCTTAGGCAAGTTGCTCAACCTCTCCGTGCTGTAGGTTCAGGGTCTACGAGGAGATAGTAGTCCCTGTTTTCAGAGCTGTCTCGGGGCCAAGTTCAGTTGTGTATTCGCAGGGATCTCAGCGAACGCTGATCTCAGAAGTATTGAGCCATCCTTGCAGCTAATCACCTTGCGTGCTGGGGTTTTGACCTTTTGGCCCCCACTGACCACATCATGCACTATTTTGTGTGCCCCTGAGGTGGGGGGAATGTTTCCAGTCATCAGATAACCACTGCAGGGGATCTTGAGCGGGACTGGAGCGTGTGTGCTTAGCATTGGTGCAGCGTGGGAAGATGCACAAGACCCGATCGGCCCAGAGCTGATGGCCAAACCCCAGGGCTCACAGAGGGCAGGAGATCATGGGGGTTGTGTTGGGGTCCTGGGGGAATCCCCCTCTGATGCCACCTTCTCTCGGCCAGACCCATGGCACCCTGCTGCGGCTGCACCAGGTGTCTCCTGTCGACTCAGGAGAATATGTGTGCCGGGTGGAGGGAGGGCACGTGCCTCAGGAGAGCTCTGTCCTGGTCACCATTGAGCCTGCAGACTCTGGTAAGTAGCCATGTTGGGAGGGGACGGGAAGTGGATAGGGCTGGACACCACAGGAGGAGACTCTCTGCTGCAGCCATAGCAGGACCCAGAGGTAACACTGCCCACCATGCCTCTATGAGTCCAGTGGGCCCCCTGCCCCCACCCACACCTCTCTCTCATCCTCTGGAGACCGACACTCTGCCCTCTGTTGCTAGCATTCAGGGTCACCCATCCAGTCCGAATCGAGTCATCTTCCTCCCATGTGGCCGAAGGGCAGAGCCTGGATCTGAACTGCCTTGTTGTAGGGCACACTCACCCCCAGATCTCCTGGTACAAGCGAGGAGGCAGCCTCCCTGCCCGGCATCAGGTAGGAGGTGGGGAAGCAAAGGAAGGGACCACAGAGCCCTCGCAGCTGGGGAGTAGAGAGAGCACAGGCTGGGGGTTCAAGCGTATCGCAGTTCAGAGGCCCCCCGCCACTTACCTGCTGGGTGACCTTGGGCAAGTTGTTGGACTTCAGCAAGTGCTGGCTGAGTCTCTGCAAGCCCTGTGTGTCTCAGGTGGCAGGCTCAAGGCCACTTAACCGGGCATAACCTGTACAGTCCCTAGCTAACTAGGCTGGGGGGGGAGCCAAGCAAGGGAACTAGAGTCTGGTGAGTGGGTGCCATGCTGGTCTCTGAACCTGGCGCTCTCTCCCACTCCTCTCAGATACATGGCTCAAGGTTGAGACTGCTCCAGGTGATTCCAGATGACTCCGGGGAGTATGTATGCCGAGTGGTCAGTGACTCCGGCACCCATGAAGCTTTTGTCCCTGTCACCGTCCATCAGCACCTCAGACCCTCCCACGGTGAGTGTCTTAGAGATTGCAGTGAATAGCAGGGGCTGTGAGGGGCCCAGCTGCACCCTCAACCTGCATACTGTCTCATCCCAGCCCAGAGTGTGGTGCACCCTATTCGCATTGAGTCCTCATCAACCTCACTGGCCAGTGGGCATACTCTGGACCTGAACTGCCTGGTGACCAGCCACACACCCCACACCATCACCTGGTATAAGCGTGGAGGCAGCTTACCCAGCCGGCATCAGGTACAGAGCTAATAGATAGGACAGCAGTCTGGCAGGAAGTCCAGAGTAGATCCTAACCCCTAGTCCCGCGCTCACTCAGTCACTCAACAAACACTGAGCATCTCTGCTGGCCAGGCTTGGACTGGCACTAGGGTATAGGTTGATCCTGGTGGTCCGGGTTCGAGCTCCTCTGAAGCCACTGCGTGTGCCCGGCACTGCTGAGCCCTCATGCAGCTAGTGGTCTAAAGGGAAGGTGACATGCTAAAGGACAGCAGGGTGTGACAGGTGGGGCACACTGTAGGGGCGCAGTAGGCCTTTGGAGGGGTGAAGTACAGGAACAGCACCGAGACTAGAGGGTCCTTCCCAAGACCCAGAGGGTGTCGCACCAGGAGCCTCAAGAAGGCACTGAGGGTACCAGGATACCAAGGTCGGGGAGGGGACTTCCGGGATCCAGTGTCTGCAGGGCCTGTGATACTTAGGTGTGGCCTCCATCCTAGATCGTGGGCTCCCACCTCCGGATCCCTCAAGTGACCCCAGCGGACTCCGGAGAGTATGTGTGTCACGTCAGTAATGGCGCTGGCTCCCAGGAGACCTCACTCGTCGTCACCATCGAGGGCAGTTCATCCCATGGTGAGAATGCGGTGGACGAGAGGCGGGGCAAGTGAGTGTTGGGAAGTCAGGGGTCCTCAGCATCGTCACTCTTACCTGATTGCATTCTCTCCCCTCCCCTGCTCCGTCCCCAGTGCCCAGTGTCTCCCCACCAATGAGGATTGAGACCTCATCTCCCACAGTGGTGGAAGGACAGACCTTGGATCTGAACTGTGTGGTGGTTGGGCAGCCCCAGGCCAGTGTCACGTGGTTCAAGCGTGGGGGCAACCTGCCTTCCAGATACCAGGTACCGAGGGGAACTGAGGCAGTGGGGTGGCCCTTTGATCTCTCAGGATGGCAGGGCTCCTTCTCATGCCCAGTGCACTCCAGCCATCTGGACTTGAGGTAGACGAAAGGCAGCCTCAGCAGTGCTGGGAATGTAGCTCAGCTGGCAGAGTGTGCTTGCCTTACATGAGGACTCCCTCCCTAGCCCCACATAAACCCGGAAGTGGTGCTGTGTTCTCAGGAGGTGAAGGCCCAAGGATTAGAAATTATCCTCAGCTGTATAGTATGTTCTCGGGCCATTCTGGTCTGTGTAAGGACCTGAGTTCAAGTCCCAGCACTCACGTAACAAGCCAGGTGTGGTCCTGCACCTACCTGCAATGCCAACACGGAGACTGGCAGAGACAGGGTGCCTCTGGGGCTTGCTGGCTGCCAGTCTAGCTGGCAAAACACTCCCAAGTTCACAGAGAGACCCTGTCTCAAAGGACCACAGCAGACAGTCAGAGTGGAGAATATCCATTGCCCTCCTCTGGCCTCTACACGCATGTACAGGCATGTGAACCAGCACATACCTATTCATACACACACCATGCTCACACATACACACACACACACACACTCACACAAAACATATACACAAAAGTAAATAAGATAGCCTCGGCAGGCCCAGCAAGGGAAGCTGGAGTCAGTGGGGGCCCTGTGGCTGCTGACTCCAGCTCGGTCTGTCTTCTCCCCGCCTGTCCCAGGTCCACGGCTCTCATCTACAGCTACACCATATGTCATTGGAAGACTCCGGCGAGTATGTGTGCCGAGCCAACAACAACATCGATGCCCGGGAGACCTCCATCATGATCTTGGTCTCCCCCCACACCAACAGCCCCTCTGGTGAGTCTGACTCCTGATCCAGGAGAAGAACAGGGAAACACAGTTCCCTAGGAAGAGCCTTGGGCCGAAGCCCAGGGTATAGGTGAGAGCCAGGGTTTCCAAAAAGTGCCTGTGTTCGAATCCTGCTGCGTCACTCCAGGACTGAATAAGCAACCCTTCGCTCGAAGCCTCAGTCTCCTTGACCGTGAAATGGGGACACAACACAGATCACTCCTGCCTAATAACACTTTACTGTCTCAGTGGCACCCCCCTAGCCTTGTGGGGCGATTATAGTTAATAAGCCAGGTCCGGTGGCAAAGGCCTAGAATCTCAGCTAGTTGGGAAGGTAGCACAGGAAAATCAAAAGTTCAAAGCCAGCCTATGCAACTTAGTGAGACCCTATCTCAAAACCAAAGTGAAAAGAGGGCTAGGGGCGTGGCTCCATGCTAGGGCGCTTGCCTAGCATGCAAAAGACCCTAGGCTTAGCCCAAGTATTACAGATGAAAACAAATTTGATTTGTAGGCTGGGGAGATAGCACCGTCGGTAAAGTGCGTGCCAGGCTCGCATGAGGACCTGAGTTAGCGCCCGCATAAAAAAAACTGGATGTGGCCAGGTGGTGCAGGTCTTTAATCCTAGCACTTGGGAGGCAGAGGCAGGTGGATCTCTGTGAGTTCGAGGTCAGACTGGTCTACAAAGCTAGTCCCAGGACAGTCAGAACTAAACACAGAGAAGCCCTGTCTCAGAAAAACAAACAAACAAACAAAAAGCTGGATGTGATGTTGCATGCTTGTTATCCTAAGGTTGACCTCTGGCGCGCACACACATACATTTCATCTTATGCGGACCGTGGTGGCTCACACCTGTAAATAAAAATTAAAGTTCTCATAAAAGGATATTTCCATCATCCCGGGGTACAGAATTGTGAGGGTTAAGTAAGTGAGTCAAGGAATATGGGCCCTTAGAGCAGTGCCTGGCACCCTGTTGGTGCTTGCCAAGGGATAGTTGAAACTACCGTGGGCTATGGATTTTCTGTTCTGTGGTTCCTAAACCCCACTTGAGAGTCTGACTCAGACCAACCTGCTCTCCTCTGTCCTCAGCCCCAGCCGGTGCTGCTCCCATCAGAATCGAGTCCTCCTCTTCACACGTGGCTGAAGGACAGACCCTGGATCTGAACTGTGTGGTCTTTGGACAGGCCCATGCCCAGGTCACGTGGCACAAGAGAGGGGGCAGCCTCCCTGCTCATCATCAGGTACAAAATCAGGAAGGGAAATGAGAGAGATGCTGGCCGGGCGTCCGGTTTGCTCTGCCCAGAAAGGAGGCATGAGACCCCTGTGGGGGTGCCTCACGCACCTGGATTGGAGACTGGACCCTGGCTCCCCACCTTCCAGGCCTCTTGGTTGATACCTTCCCTCTGTTCCTCTGTCTTCGCCCCTCCCCTGACCAGGTCCATGGCTCAAGGCTGCGGCTGAACCACGTGACCCCGGCTGACGAGGGCGAGTATGTGTGCACCTTTCTGAGCAGCTCTGGCCCTCTGGAAGCTTCAGTCCTGGTCTCCATTACAGCATCTACCTCTAATGTCCATGTCCCTGGTGAGGATCCCTGTATGGTTCTGGAAAAAGAGACCAGGAAGGGAGAACAGTGAGGGGGGGGGGGCAAAGACAGGCTCTCTGAGACCTGGAGACAGCAGGCATCTGATCTTAGACTTCTGCCTCCTGTCTCTTACCCTCCCTCACTGTTCTAGAACAGAGGGCCAGGCTATATGGTATGGGTCCTTTCTCTCTCATGGGCTTGAGAACACAAGCTTTCCAGTGTGGTATCAGTGGACCTGGGTCCCAGTGTCCCCGCCTGGAGACACCTGGAGCTGTCACACAAAGAACTTTGCCTCTCCACATTGAGGTCCTCAGTGGAAAAGGATGGTGGGGTTCTTACCCTCTACTGTCTCATTGTATAGGCAATCCAGTGAGGTCCCTAAAGCCAATCTGTCCTAATGAGTGGATCTACTAGCTGTGGTATATTAACAACCAGGGCACCTCAGACCTGTTGAGGTTCATGGTAGTTATTACTAGAGTGGAGCTAAGGACTTAAACGTTTGAAAAGAGATTCAATTAAAGGAAAACACAGGAACTGACAGTGGTCAGGGGCAGGGACCCAGGCATGATGGAAACTGTGATCAGATGTGATGCCTGTGTTCTAAGATCCCCAGATGCCAATCCTCATGATAACCACATATCATCCTGTTAGCTCTGAGGCAGGACGATGGTTCTCCGTTTTACAGTTGGGGAAATGGAGACACAGAGGCCGCTTCCCAAAGATCACACAAGAAGTGGCCATGCTAGCAGCTGAGTTCCTGCAGTCTGACCCCAAGGGCTGAGTTCTTAGCTACCACATGCTGGAGACTGGGAAATGTTGTGGAGGGGCCTGGCAAGGGCCTCTGGGAGCACAAGGTTGCCTGGGGGTGGGGCTAAGAGAAAGAGGAGCCCCCATCCTCAGGGATTCCTACCTTCCAAGTCTGAGTGGCCTAGAAAGGGAGAGAAGCCACACTCTCCCTCGAATCCAGTCTGCACAATAGGGCACCCAGGAAGAGGTTGAACAGCCTTGGCCACTGACCGCTAGCTGTGCCCTGGTCCCAGGTGAAGTCCCGCCCATCCGCATCGAGACCTCTTCCTCCCGAGTGACTGAGGGGCAGACCCTGGATCTAAGATGTGTGGTTGCTGGGCAGGCCCATGCCCAGGTCACATGGCACAAACATGGAGGCAGCCTGCCCATCGGGCACCAGGTACAGAGCCTGGAAAGAGCAGCATGTGCCCCTCTTCCTCAGCCCCAACGATCATTTCCTGAGGGTGGCCCTAGCAGTCAGTTCCAGTTTGGGGAACACTGTCCAGCCACTAGGGGCAAGGGTTTACCAAACAGACTGGGCACAACAGGGTCACCACCAGTACCCAGCACCTTGACATAAGAGAGGGCACCACCTCCTCCAGACCCTGCTTCCTAAACTCTACTGTCTATTGCATAAGAAGCAGAGTTTTGTGTAGCCCAGAGGAGGGCATGCGGAGGCCCCTCAGCCCCTCCCCATCCTCCCTCCTCTATGCAGGTCCATGACCACACGCTGAGGCTGAACTATGTGTCCCCAGAGGACTCTGGCGAGTACTCTTGTCAAGTGACTGGCAGCTCAGGTACCCTGGAGGCTTCCATCCCGATCACCATTGAGGCGGCCTCTAACCCCAGCCCCATCCCTGGTGAGTGGCATGGAGCTGTGGGTAAAGTTGGGGGCAGTACTTTCCTGGCCTTGTTTTCTCACATAGGGCTTTTATTTTGGTAGGTTTTATGGTTGTTGGGTTTTTTTGTTTGTTTGTTTGTTTTTTTTTTTTTTAAGACAAGGTCTCACTTTGTGGCCCATACTGAGTTTTGGAATTACAGATAATTGTCGGTGTAGTTGGCTAAGCATGGCATTGTTCTTGGGGCATTGGCTTTCCTATGGCTGAGGATCAAGCCCACCCAAGTCAAAGCTCCCGTGATCTGTGTCTGGGTCCATAGTCCTTCGATCACCCTCAGTCAGTGGGAACCCAGTCCTGGTTCTCGGCAAGACACCTCAGACTCAGGGAAGGGAGACCTCCTTGGTTGATGTGGCTCAGCCATGTCACCTCCAAGAAGATCACCACAGTTAGATCTTTGCCCTCACCCCAGGAGCCTTGACTGTTCCCCACCTCTGTGCCTGCAGCCCCAGAACTGGTCCAGCCTGTCTACATTGAGTCCTCCTCCTCCCACGTGGCTGAAGGGCAGACTTTGGATCTGAACTGTGTGGTCCCAGGGCAGGCCCATGCCCGTGTCATGTGGTACAAACAAGGAGGCAGCCTGCCTGAAGGACACCAGGTACCCGGTCAGGGTGGGAAGAAGCCCAGGGCAGGCACGGTCTCCTCCTGCAGTTTCCTCTGTACCCAGCATTCATGGGATCGTGGGAACCAGGTGTCCGTCAGGGCTTTCCCTCCCAGCATTACATTTCAGCTAGCAGTAAAGAGAATGGGCTGGACTTCAGAGATGCCGTGTGGGAAGCGCCCTTAGCCCACAGCTGCAGGCCTGGCTCCTAAGCCTCGCTTGGGAACTCACTTCATCTCCAGAACCCTTGATGGCCTCCTTCTCTTCCTCTTCTGGCAGACCCATGGCTCCCTGCTGAGGCTCCACCATATCTCCCCTGCCGACTCTGGCGAATATGTGTGCCAAGTGGTTGGTAGCTCCCACCCTGAGCATAAAGCTTCCTTCATCATCACAGTCCCACCCAGTGCGGGGTCTTCCTACCGTGAGTATGGGAAATGCCTGGAGTGGGGGAGGGGGCCTGGAGCCCAGGCCTGACCTACCTGAGTGTAGTAGCCAGCCCAGCCTACTGAGCCTCGACTCGGACCCTTGGACTCCATCCAGGCCTCAGGAGCCCTGTCATCTCCATTGAGCCACCCAGCATCACAGTGCAGCAGGGCCAAGATGCCAGTTTCAAGTGCCTTATCCACGAGGGAGCAGCGCCCATCAACCTGGAGTGGAAGACGCAGAACCAACAGCTGGAGGGTGAGTGGCTAGCTGCCTGGGCTGGAGGCCGGAGGGAGGGCCATCGGGTAGGGGAGGGTCAGGACAGAAAGCTGGGTCCATACCGTGTTCACCAGTGGCTCTGAGTGAGGCTTGAACCCATCCATGTAGTGATGGAGCAGGATCTGGGAGACTCCAAGGGCTCTCACTTACTGCCATCTGTGACCTAAGTCCTATGCCCGGGCCCAAAGGATCAACAGTGGGCTATCCCTCCCTCCCTCTCTCCCTCCCTCCCTCCCTTCCTCCCTCCCTCCCTCCCTCCCTTAGTATTGATGTGATAAAATACCCTGATAAAAGCAAATCTGGGAGGAAAAATGGCGCTTATTTCGGGCCACAGCTTGGGGGTTATGCTCCATCAAGGCAGCAAGAGCTGGAAGCAGCTGGTCATGTGACATCCGTGACCAGGAAGCAGGGAGGGATGAATGAATGCCCGCATTCTGCTCACTCTCTCTTTTCATGCGGTCCAGAATTCCCTGCCCAGGGAATAGCTTTCTCCACAGTCAACATGAGTCTTCCCACACCAGTTAACCCAATCTCGATAATCCCTCATAGGACTGTCTCCCAGGTTGGCTCTCGATCCTGTCAAGAGACAGCTAACGCTAACCATCACCCTTTCCCAATGCAACCCTGCAGACAACATCCACATCAGCCCCAATGGCTCCATCATTACCATCATGAGCACCCGGCCCAGCAACCATGGAGCCTATCGCTGCGTGGCTTCCAATGCCTATGGTGTGGCCCAGAGCGTCGTCAATCTCAATGTGCATGGTGAGAGACACCACCCCATGGCTCTGCCCCTCTTGCCAGTCCAGCTTCTCCGGGTTTAAAATCTGCCCCGCCACTGCCAGCCCCTCTAAGTCAGTTCCCACATAAGAATGGTATTCAGTCGTGAACTCTGATTTGGATATAACCCACAGCTCTGCATGACATATTCCTCCCACAGGGTCTCCTATAGTGTCTGTGCTCCCTGAGGGCCCTGTGCATGTGAAATTGGGTAAGGACATCTCCCTGGAGTGCATCAGTTCTGGGGAACCCCGCTCTTCCCCCCGTTGGACCCGACTCGGCACCCCGGTGAAGTTGGAGCCGCGGGTATATGGGCTCATGAATAGCCACGCGATGCTGAAGGTGAGGTGGGGGCTGCTTCATGTCTGGGTCTGAGGTCCTTCCTGGGAGCTGACTGAAGCAGGTGCCTAGAGGGAGCATAAGTAGATGGACAGAGAAGAAGAGGTTGGTGGGTAGAAGAGAGAAGGAAAGGAAGAAAGAATGACTCCGAAGCCTGGGGAGACGGGTAGTTGAGTGATGGGTAGGTTGGTAGCTAAGCGTACGGGTGGACTCATGGGAAGTTGTGAAGGCGGGCCTTCCAGCAGCACACAGAAGAGCTAAAATCAAAGGAAGGCATCTGGGGATGTAGCTCAGTCGGGAAAGTGTTCGTCCACCGTGCACCAGATCCTGGCTTCGGTCCCCAGAACTACGTAAACAAATCATGGTGGCGTGTGCCTGTACTTGAAGCATTCAGGGTGTGGAGGCAGGAGGATCAGAAAATCAAGATTGTCATCAAACATAGAGTTCAAGGCCAGCCTGGGCTACATGAGACCCTAGCTCAGAAAACAAAAACAATAATCAAAATACAAAGGAAGGGATCAATATCAGTGTTCTCTTCTGGCCACCCCAAAACCAGACTATTTTCTTCTAGATTCTATCAGCTAAACCATCAGATGCAGGCACCTATGTGTGCCTAGCCCAGAATGCCCTTGGCACAGCACAGAAGCAGGTGGAGGTGATCGTGGACACTGGCACTGTGGTCCCAGGCGCCCCCCAGGTCCAAGTTGAAGAAGCTGAGCTGACCTTGGAGGCTGGACACACGGCCATGCTACACTGCTCAGCCACAGGTGTGATGGGGACCCACAGAAAGGCAGAGCGGTGCTGCTCTGGGGTTTGAATTCATCTGAAGACGATGTCATGCCCCGGAAGCATCCACTTAGCCAGTCCCATGGAGGGAGAGGTCACTTAGAACCCTTTTCCTATCCACCCCCACACTTGATTGGTCCCTGGAACAACCTAGTGACCAATGGCATCTTCAACCCCATAGGCAACCCCCCGCCCACCATCCAGTGGTCCAAGCTGCGCTCCCCGCTGCCCTGGCAGCACCAGATAGAAGACAACACACTGGTCATTCCCCAGGTGGCCCAGCAAGACTCAGGCCAGTACATCTGTAATGCCACCAACTCTGCCGGGCATGCTGAAGCCACTGTTGTCCTGCACGTGGAGAGTAAGTCTCCCATACCCTCTCCTTGGACTTCTGTCAGTGGAGATCTATGTTCCCCTGAAAAAGCCCCTCTTTGGGTAGAACCCCAGGATCTCCATCCATCCAGAGGACTCCGGAGCCTGTCCTGACTGCCACCCGTGTCTCCTCTTGGTCCCTAGAAGCTTAACGGCATTGCCTGGTTCCAGCTCCCTGCTGTGATCCTGACCTCTGCCCTTTCCCACCTGCTCTCTGTGCATGTCCTCCAGGTCCTCCATATGCTACGATCATTCCAGAGCACACCTCGGTGCAGCCAGGGAATCTGGTTCAGCTGCAGTGCCTGGCTCACGGCACGCCCCCACTCACCTTCCAGTGGAGCCGGATGGCTGGCGTCCTGCCCAAAAGGGCCGTTGTCAGGAATGAGCTGCTGCACCTGGAGCCCTTGGGCCCTGCAGACTCTGGCCGCTACCGCTGCCAGGTCTCCAACAAAGTGGGCTCAGCTGAGGCCTTTGCCCTAGTGCTGGTCCAAGGTAAGCAGCTGGAGTCCCAGTGGGAAGCCAGGCACCAGGGCTCCTCTTGACCATGTACACTTGGGATACAGAGGCTGTTGCCCGTCTGTAGTGTCCTTCTCTAAGGCTGAGGTTGCTTCCTTAGCCAGGAAGACCTTCCCTCCGTTACTTTTCGCAGCTCCCTAGCTTTCAGGCCACTTGCTGCCCTGCCTTGTACTTGCACGGAAAGTTCCCTCACCTGCCAGGCAAGAAGGACGCTCAATGCAAGGCCTGGACCCTACTGTCCCAGAAGGCCTGAGCTTGTCCACCACAGGCCCAGAGGAAAGGAAATGAGCATTTGACAAACAGCAGCGAATATGTGACAGGGCCACCTCTTACAGGCCCAGGACCCTGGTGTAACTATGGAGACTCTAACATCCCTGTGCTGTGGGCTCCTACAGGAGCCACACAAGCCTTTGGACACGAAAGTCTAGAAGCAAGGAGAGCACCTAGCTTACTGGTCAAGGGCCTGGACTGTGGCCTCAGAGGTAACTTTAGCTGAGTTAGCTCATGTTAAACCTCAATATTTTTTCAAACATAAAGAGAAAGGAAACAAAAAAGTGTCTCCCTCCCGGCCATTCATGTGCATTGAATGAATGAGTGTGAGAACAAGCAGATGAATGGATCTGTATTGAAAGGACTCTGCTGTCTGGCTAGAGAGGCTCTCAGAAGAACGTCCCTTGAATGCTGAGATGAGGGTATCCTGGTACCCCGGTGTGCCAGGCAGGGGTGTGACGCATACGTATGTACAAAAGAACCACCAGTGTCCTGTGTGATGCTGTGGACCTTAGTCCAAGCTCATCAAGATACTAAGCTGAGGGAGCCCTTGAGCCTAGGAATTCAAGTACTATTCTGGACAACAGACGAGAGACCTCATCTCAAAACCCTATACATAAAACCTCAGGCACTTAGGCTGGGCTCGTGCCTGTTTAACGTGCACTGAGTCCTGGGTTCAGTCCCCAGCACCACATAAACTAGATGTGGTGACATGTGCCTGTGATCCCAGCATTCAGGCAGGAAAATCCAAAGTTCAAAGTTCAAGGTCATCCTTAGCTACATAGTGAGTCTGAAGATAGCCTATGTTACATGAGACCCTGTTGTAATATCAATCAATCAATCAATCAATCAATCACTCCATCTCACATGTCTCCACAGGCCTTTCTGGCGAGCTCCCTAACACATCCATCCCAGTCGGATACACACCCATTGTGCAAGTCACTCCTCAGGTAGAGACCAAGAACATCGGGGCCAGCGTTGAGTTCCACTGTGCTGTGCCCAGTGAACAAGGCACGCACCTCCGTTGGCTCAAGGAGGGAGGTCAGCTGCCTCCTGGATACAGTGTACAGGATGGAGTCCTCCGGTGAGTGGTGGTGGGTGTGGACTGGACTCAGGTACTCCCCAGCCGAATGCTCCGTGGGACTCAGTCACTTCACCTGCCTATGGGGCCCATGACCGAGCAATGTCCTTGAGGGAGCTGCTTGGCCTCTCTGAGCCTCACAATGGTCAATCAGTTAGGAAATTGAAGTGCTGGTGTGTCTTTAAAATGCTTAGCGCTTTCCTGGCGCCTGGAAGGCCATCTGTTAACAGTGGCCTGCGTTCCTTCTGTTCTGGTTTGGTTTGGTTTTTGGTATTATTTGGTTTTGGTATTTTGGTATTTCTGAGACCAGGTCTTACTCTATAGTTCATGCTGGCCTGAAACTCACTATGTAGATCAGATTGGCCTCTTAACCAGCTATGTTCCTCCTGCCTCAGCCTCTCAAGTACGGGGATTACAGATGTGAGCCACTGTGCCCAACTCTGCATTCCTGTTATTTAAGGCAAGAAACTGGGGCCAGAGATCTGCGGCTCGGTCACAGTGGGACCTTGAGTCAGTGTGACAGTGAGCCTTAGAGCAAGAAATCAGTGTCTGAGATGGGCGTGGGAACCAGGCCTCAGGGCACAGGCTTATGATAGGGAGGCTGAAGGAGGAGCATCATAAGTTCAAGGCTACAGAGTGAGTTAGGCCAGCCTGGACAACCTAGTTGAAAGCATGTTTCCAAATAAAGTAAAAATCAAATGAGAATGTAGCTCATTGGTAGAGCGGTGTCCTGGCATGTGTGAGGCCTAAAGTTCAATCCCCAATACCACAGACAGATAGATGATGGATGGATGGATGGATGAATAGATAATAGATGGATAGATAGATGAGATGAAATGGTTTGGTGCACCACCCTGTCTACCTGCATCCTGTTCACTGGCACTGGCCCTGGGTTCTGGTCTGTCTCCTATTTGTTTTTGTTTGTTTAGGTAATTATGTATGTGTACATGTCGGCATGTACATGCCATTGTGTGTGTGTGTGTGTGTGTGTGTGTGTGTGTGTGTGTAGATCAGAGGACAGTTTGCAGGAATCAGTTCTCTGCCTCTACCATGTAGGACCCAGGGATTAAACTCAGATCACTTGACTTAAGGGCAAGTGATTTACCCCATGTCATCTCATCAGCCCCTGTTTTAATTCACACAGCTGAAAACATTTCCCATGGCTTTCCTTCTGACGTCACCTTTCTTTCTTCTCAGAATCCAGAACATAGACCAGAGCTGCCAAGGGAAATATGTTTGTCATGCCCATGGGCCTTGGGGACAAGCCCAGGCCAGTGCCCAGCTAATTGTTCATGGTAAGAGGTGGCGTCAGGCCTCTGCTAAGAGCAGGGCCAGAGATAGAAAGGAACGGTGGTGGGGTTTGCCCCTGCTCCAAGGGAACGCTGTAAATGTGCGTGATAAAGAGAATTATTCTATTTTCCTTGCTTGCACCTTGCATGGAGTAATGGCCATGAAAGGTATGGCAAGGAAGAAGGGAGCTGGGCGTAGGAGTGGGTGCCCAGCTACTTGAGTGCATGCACAAACAGAAGCTTAACAATTGGATGCGTGAGTGGCCACATGAAAAGCAAGCCAGAAGATGTTTGAGTGCCTAGGGCTCTCAGCCATCCTCCCAGACTTGACCTCCCCGTGGCCTGGCTCATCACACCGTTCCTCCCCCAACCTTGACCTCCCTGAGCCTCGCTCAGCACTCTGCCTCTCCCCCAGCCTTACCCACGGTGCTCATCAACGTCCGCACCTCTGTGCACTCCGTGGTTGTTGGCCACTCTGTGGAGTTGGAGTGCTTGGCACTGGGTAACCCGAAGCCTCAGATAACTTGGAGCAAAGTTGGAGGACACCTAAGGCCTGGCATTGTGCAAAGTGGAAATGTCGTCAGGATCGCCCATGTGGAGCTGGCTGACGCAGGACAGTACCGCTGTATGGCCACCAATGCTGCTGGTACCACCCATTCCCATGTGCTGCTGCTCGTGCAAGGTAGAGACCACTGGGGACTAGGGGAGGGGCGGGGGAGGGACGGGGAGGGACAGGACCTTGAGGTGCTGCCAGCTCCGCCTTGCTACATCACTCCTCCTGTGCTATCCTGGGGATCTCCTAGTGTCTATATTTCAGAGACAGCTTTCCCAGCAAATGAATAAATGTGAGTGTTTGTCTGAGCAGGCTGCATGCCAAAGGCTATCAAGAAGAAAAAGTAGACCTAGTGTGGTGGTACATGCCTTTAATCCCAGGACTCTGGGGAGGCAGGGACAGGTGGATTCTTGGGCTTGCTGGCTCAAGAGGCAGAGGCAAGCCAGTCTCTGTAAGTTTGAGACCAGCCTGGTCTACATATCGAGTTCCAGTCCAGTTAGAGGTACATAGTGTGAGACCCTATCTCCAAAAAAAGAAGGAGGAGAAAGAGGAGAAATAACCCTTACTCTAATGGAGGAGCCCCATTCCCTAGTCTGATGGAGGAGACCCATACCCTAGTCTGATGGAGGAGACCCATACCCTAGTCCGATGGTAGACTTTACAGAAACAGACCATGTAAAACCGAGAGTGGTGACACACACTTGCCATCCCAGCACTCAGGAGACTGAGGAAGAAAGAGCTTGGGTTTGAGGCCAGCCTGGGCTACATAGTAAGACACCATCTCAAAATAAATAAACATACACCTATAATCCAGCATCTCCAAGGTGAAGGCAAGAGGAATTATAGGTTTAAGGCCACCCTATGCTACACAGCGGTAGAGATCAGCCTGGGCTATGAGAGACCCAACCTCTTTTTTTAAAAAGGGGCGGAGATGGGGTAAAGGCACCTGCTGCCAGGCTTCAGGACCCTCATGGTGGAAAGAGAGAACCAATTCCTGCAAGCTGTCCTCTGACCTCCACACACATGCATGGCATGTGCCCACATACACAGACATAAACACACAAACAAATAAATAAATAAATAAATAAATAAATAAATAAATGTAATTTTAAAATAAATAAATAAAAAGACACCATGGAAGTAAAGCACTCACTGTAGGTAGGCAGTAGACACAAACCTGTTTTCTTCAAAGACAATTCCTTTTACCCCAGACTCTGAGACTTACTCCCTACCAGTTCACCTACACCACCCTAGTGTCCCGTTCTCAGGTCCCCGCTGTACAGATGTCTGCTCAGGCGGGAAGTGATATCAGCCAGCCTAGGCCTGAGCTGCACCTCTCCCTGGTCCCCTCAGTCCAACCAGGAATGATCAGCCATAGTCCCTCCCGCCCCCATTTGTACAGTGGACACAGTGCCTCTCTCCCAGAGTAAAATGAAGACTAGAGAAGCATGAGGTAGCACAAAGTTGGTGGATGCATCACATGGATGGCCTCTGTCTGCCCCCCAGCCTTGCCGCAGATCTCAACTCTCCCAGAGGTCCGAGTGCCTGTTGGCTCCGCAGCAGTCTTCCCGTGCATGGTCTCAGGCTACCCGACTCCTGCCATCACCTGGAGCAAGGTAAATGTTCGGCAAGTGCCAGCCGTTCCTCCAGGCCAGGACCAGCTCTGAGCCAACTCGGTACCACAGGACCTGGTCAAGAGGGAATGCCCAATTTGAAGATGGGTCTGGGGCAGAGTAGGGGCATGAGACAAGGCCAAGCCTTCAGTGCCAATGTTTATAGGTGGATGGTGACCTGCCACCTGACAGCCGCCTGGAGAACAACATGCTGATGCTGCCATCAGTTCGCCCCCAGGACGCCGGGACCTATGTGTGCACGGCCACCAACCGGCAGGGCAAGGTCAAAGCCTTCGCCTATCTGCAGGTGCCAGGTAGGACAGCTCCAGCCCTAACTGGCAAGACATGCCAACTGGGCCCACAGAAGGTGTCTCTCTGACAGTCTTCTCTCTGCAGAGCGAGTGGTACCCTACTTCACTCAGACACCCCACTCCTTCCTGCCGCTTCCCACCATCAAAGACGCCTACAGGAAGTTTAAGATCAAGATCACCTTCCGGCCAGACTCTGCAGATGGTAAGCAGGCACCTGGGAGGTATGGAGGCTGGCCTGGGGTAGGTAGGGTAGGGACCCTGGCAGAAGCCCTGTTGTATCCAGGGTCCACTGGGTTTCTCTTGCCTCCTTGCTTCTCACTCCCTCCTCTGTGACATTCTGGCCTCTACCTGGTCCTGCCGCATGGCTGCCTTGGTGCCCAGCCCTCCTGGCCCATCTTCCTGTCCTGCTCAGTGTTCTTTTTTATCTGATGGCTCTTTCTCTCTCTCTCTCCTCATCCTGTCATCTTGCTGATCTCTCACTTTCACTGTCCAGGCCTCATTCTCTACTCAGGTGAGTTTCTGCCTCCCTCTCCTCCTTCAGACACACTCTAAGGATGTATGCCCAAAAAGTCAGATCCTCTGTAGGAACTCTTGGCAAACCTCTTCTCCTCAGGGTCCTGACTGTGAGGTTTCTGGCCACCTTCCAGAGTGAGGGATCACAGAGTGGAAAGGCTCAGGCCAGCGGTTCTCAGCCTGTGGGTCATGACCCCTTTGGGGACCAAACAGCCTTTTCACAGGGGTCGCCTAAGACCGTCTGCACAGTAGATATTTACGTTAGGATTCACAACAGTAGCAAAATTACAGTGATGAAGTAGCAACACAATAATTTTATGATTTGGGGGGGTCACCATAACCTGAAGAACTGTACTGAGGGGTCATGGCATTAGGAAGGTTGGGGACCACTGGCTCAAGAACTTGGGTGACCAGAGGGGAGGCTGCTGACACTGCTGTGCCCTCCAGGGATGCTACTGTACAACGGGCAGAAGCGGATCCCAAGGAGTCAAACCAACCTGGCCAACAGGCAGCCTGATTTCATCTCCTTTGGCCTGGTGGGCGGAAGGCCCGAGTTCCGGTGAGATCTCTACCTCCCTGCCTTCTGGGAGGGATGGGCTGGGGACTGGACACGAGTTTTAGTTGGGCATATTCTGCTTTAGCTGAGTTATACTAGGGTGAATCTATAGAAAAAGTAGCTATGGCTGTTGTTACCCTTAATGGCCACTCAGTCTACTGGAGGAGGCACCATATCCTGGGCAGGCAGAGGAGGGATCTTTCAAAAAGCTTAGGACTACTGCAGGCAGGATTCATTCATTCATCCATCTACTTGTTCATTCATTCATTCATTCATTCATGTATTCATCCCTTTCATCCATCAACCACCCCATTCATCCATCCATCCATTTATCCACCTGTCCATCCATTTACCTATCTATCCATCCATCTATCCATCTACCCATTTATCTATCAATCTGTTCATCCACCCACCCACCCATCCATCTTCATCCATTCATTCACATCACCTGTTCATCTACTCATCCATCCATCCATCCATTCATGAATCCATCAATTCATCCATCCATCCATCTGTTCATTCATCCTCTCACCAATCATTCATCCATTCAATAATTACTTGCTTGACTCTTGCCATGTGCCAGGCACAGTTACAGGTATGAACAGAACAAGTTAGGTTGAACCCTATAGGAGTGTCCACTCTAGTTGGGGAAGCCAATCCCTAACAAAGAAAAGCAAGGTCGTCTCAAAGGCAAAAGCCGGGCACTAGGCTGCAGGGCCTCAGAGCAGAGAATTCTGCCAGTTCTAAAAGCCTGCTCTGGAGATGCTCCCACAGAAAGGCAGTGAGGGAGAGAACTTTTGGAAGAGGTGGGCATAGCCTGGGTTGGGTGATGAAGGGAAAACAAATCAGACAGAAACTTCAGAGCCAGGACCACAGGGAATGATGATATCCTTCCTCTGGATCCCATTGCCCAGCCTGGGCCTGCCTGAAGCTGCGCTTACAAACACTCTCTCTTGCCCCTGCCCCACCCTGCGGAGCAGATTTGATGCTGGCTCTGGCATGGCCACGATCCGCCACCCCACACCGCTGACCCTAGGCCAGTTCTACAACGTGACCCTGCTACGGAGCCTCACTCATGGATCTCTGATTGTGGGCAATTTAGCTCCTGTTAATGGAACCTCCCAGGTGAGACCCAACCTGTCCTGTTTCCAGTTCCCAGCCTGTACCTACCCCAATAGCTAGACGTGACTCACCCACCTCCACAGGGCAAATTCCAAGGCTTGGACCTGAATGAGGAGCTGTATCTGGGTGGCTATCCTGACTACGGCGCCATCCCCAAGGCTGGACTCAACAGCGGCTTTATAGGTGAGCCTTCCTTCTCCCCATTCCCCAGGTAAACGTCCCCGGCTGGTCATAGAGCCCCATAAGCTAAGGGGGGCACAATAGATGTGGGCTGCAGCTGGCCAACTTCCCATCCCCTCCATATGTTCATCCTGCCTCCCCCAATCCTGCCCCACCCTTCAGGCTGTATACGTGAGCTGCACATCCAAGGCGAAGAGATCATCTTCCACGACTTCAACCTTACAACACATGGCATCTCCCACTGCCCTACTTGCCAGGACCGACCCTGCCAGGTGGCTCTTCACATACCACCCCCCAGCTGCCCTGAGCCATGGCTTGCCCCTGGGGGGGGAGGGGGAGACTGTGGCCTCCTTGCCTGACGCCTGCGGCTGCTTTGCAGAATGGAGGCCAGTGCCATGATTCTGAAAGCACCAGCTACACCTGTGTCTGCCCTCCTGGCTTCATCGGCAGCCGCTGTGAGCATTCACAGTCACTGCACTGCCACCCAGGTGAGTGCCCCACCCCACTTCTCCGTTCCTCCTCCTCGAGAACTTAAGACCCCTCCCATGGTGGTAACTAACCTCTCTCTGTAGCCCAGACACTGCCATCTAGGTCTCTACTGCCTCTCCATTCATTACACGAGTCAGGCACACATACCCTACACTCTTACCTAGGTGCAGTCTTGTATGTGTATGTATGTGCTATGATTGAACTCAAGGCCTTGCACATGCTAGATGGCCACTTACCCGTAATACCACCAGTACTCAGGAGGCACAGGCAGGAGGATCATGTACCAGTTCAAAGCCAGACTGAACTACATAGTGAGTTCCAGGCTAGCCACAGCTACAAAGCAAGACTCCTAAAAGCAAAAACCAACACAGGTACACAGGTGCCACAGCTGTCCCTAGGGATCCTCTCTAACACTATCCTTCTTTTGACTCTGCCCCCACTTTGGACCTGGACAGTCCTTCCAGGCTGGCTTAGCCCTAAGAGCCTAAGTCCCCAAAAATGTGAGAGGCAGAATTTAGACATGAGAATCTCCTCTGCTGAGTTATCCCCCTGCCTCTTGTCTATGCCTCCAGAGGCCTGTGGGCCCGACGCCACCTGTGTGAACCGGCCAGATGGTCGAGGCTTCACCTGTCGCTGCCACCTGGGCCGGTCAGGGATGAGGTGTGAGGAAGGTGAGTGAGTGATGGCTGGGGACATCATACAAGGCACGCTGGGGCTATAACAAGTCTTGTGAGTAATAAAGTTAGTCTAAAGCAAGAAGATGTTAAAATCAACCGGCCACACTCCTGTCTAGCCTGAGTCCCTTACCTGGTATTCCCCAAGTGGGCTTCTGTCTTCCCGGGAATCTTCAGCCTGATGGGCAGGGCTGGTCCTGAGCCTCTGGTAGGGTCTGGGAGGGGGGAGGCTCCTGCCCAGGACGCTGCTATCCTCACTGCTCCTAGCTAAGCTATGGCTGCTACAGGTGTGACGGTGACCACCCCATCTCTGTCTGGCATTGGCTCCTACCTGATACTACCGGCTCTCACCAATACTCACCATGAGCTACGCCTGGATGTGGAGTTCAAGCCACTGGAACCTAATGGGATCTTGCTGTTCAGTGGGGGCAAGAGTGGGCCCGTGGAAGACTTTGTGTCCCTAGCGATGGTTGATGGCCACCTGGAGTTCCGCTATGAGCTGGGGTCAGGTAAGCACTGGATGCCATGTGTGGGTGAGTCTGGGTGCCAAGCTCTGCACTATTTTGGGGTCACCATATGGCTAGGAGGGAAGAGGGGATACGATCAGGAGCCAGACCTTCTGAGGTTTGTTCCTGCATGCTTCTCTGTGACTTTAAGGCCGCCCCTCACCACAAACTCCTCATCAGAGATTCCTCAAATCTATGAGAAGTATCCCGTTAATCACACCCTAGAGCGAGAGAGTTTCGGAGTCCCGCCAATACCCAGTGCTGCCTTTGGTCTCATCAGGTCTGGCTGTTCTCCGGAGCTCTGACCCACTGGCCCTGGGACGCTGGCACCGAGTATCTGCAGAGCGCCTCAACAAAGATGGCAGCCTGCAGGTCGATGGAGGGCACCCTGTGCTGCGCTCCTCACCAGGAAAGAGCCAGGGTCTCAACCTGCACACGCTGCTCTACCTGGGTGGTGTGGAGCCCTCCATGCAGCTCTCCCCAGCCGTCAATATGAGTGCTCACTTCCGTGGCTGTGTGGGCGAGGTGAGGAGCAGCCCTCAGAGGGTCAGTGGGAGGGAAGGGGTCAGTGTGGGACCACCTGCCACACCTGGGGCCCTGGGACCACACGTTTTCTGCTGAGTCAGTTTCTTCAAAATAGGGATAATAGTAGCCACTGTTGGGGACTGGCCACACAGGAGATACGCAGTTTCAAGGCCTCCCTTCCACACTTGGGGTCCTATGCCACTTTTCATGCCCCTGCCCTGACGTCCCAGATGCTCTCTCTAGCGCGTGCTTACTCTGCTGGCACACCCATGTCTCTCCGCCTTCCACACCCCATGAGTCCCTTGGTGCTCCTATGCCAGGTGTCTGTGAATGGCAAGCGGTTGGACCTCACCTACAACTTCTTGGGCAGCCACGGTGTAGGGCAGTGCTATGACAGCTCCCCGTGTGAGCGCCAGCCCTGCCAGAACGGTGCCACATGCATGCCCGCGGGCGAATATGAGTTCCAGTGCCTGTGTCAAGATGGCTTTAAAGGTACCAGAGCCAGCCCAGGACACAGCAGGGCACGGGACCAGCAGTCCAAGGGTCAGAGGGTAGTTAGCTCCTGCCCACCCACCTTTGCTTTGGCCCCCCAGGAGACCTGTGTGAGCATGAGGAGAACCCTTGCCAGCTCCAAGAGCCTTGTCTGAATGGTGGCACCTGCCGGGGTACCTATTGCTTCTGTCTCCCTGGCTTCTCTGGCCCACACTGCCAACTAGGTACGTATTATTAATTGTTCTCCACCCTCCTCTGGGGACAGACGCAGTTACTGGGTATCTGTGTCTGTCAGCTAGATCCCACCCTTCCCCACAGGCCCTGGCTACGGCATAGTGGAATCTGACTGGCACCTTGAAGGCAGTGGAGGCAATGGTACGTACTCCCTGTGGCCAGCTGGGCAAATCGGTGGCCTCGTCTTCTTGGTCTGGGTCTCTCAGCCTCTTTTCCTCCAGTTACTTATAGCTCAGTTTGGGTCCTCAAGTAAAACAAGCCCATGGGAGGAGCTCACTGGGCACAGATAGGAAGGAACAAAGAGGGACAGTGATACACAACTTATTGGCAAAGTGACCTTGGGCAGGCCTTTGAAGCACTCTGACATCAGTTCCTTCAGTCAGCAAGCATCTATTGTGTGCCCCCTTGGAACAGTGCGGGACTTGTTCTTTGGAATTCGGTATACTTAAGAGCACAAATGTGTGGGGCCAGCGACATGGCTCAAGAGTGCTTGAGGCTCCTACCAAGACCTGAGTTCGGTTCTCACCACCCACATCAGGCAGCACACAACTGCCTGTGACTCCCGATCTGGGGGATCTGACCATCTCTTCTAACCTCCACAAGCACTGATATGAACACACACACACACACACACACACACACACACACACACACAATACAGTACAGTACTTGGGAGGCAGAAGTAGCTGGATCTCTATGAATCTGGTCTACAGAGTGGATTCTAGAACAGCCAGGGCTACACAGAGAAACTCTATCTCAAAAACCTAAAATAATAATAAATTTAAAAAATATAAATCTTGGGCTGGAGAGATGGCTCAGAGGTTAAGAGCACCGACTGCTCTTCCAGAGGTCCTGAGTTCAATTCCCAGCACCCACATGGTGGCTCACAACCATCTGTAATGAGATCTGGCACCCTCTTCTATATACATAATAAATAAATAAATCTTTTTAAAAAAATATATAAATCTTTTTTTAATTCTTATTTTATGTGTATGGGCATTTTGCCTACATGCGTGTATTTGTACCATGTGTGTCAGGTGCCTCAGATCCCCTGAAACTGGACTTATAGACAATTGTAAAGCCTTGGGGGTGTTGGGAATTGAACCCAGAATCTCTGGAAGAAGAGCAAGTTCTTTTCCACTGAGCCATCTTTCCAAGCCACAAAATAAAACATAAAATAAAAGATGGCAGAATGGTCAAGCTGCTGCTCTTTCAGAGGACCCAGGTTCAGTTCCCAGCACTCACATGGTAACTAACCTGTAATTCCAGTTCCAGGGTCTCTCATGCCCTCTTCTGACTTCTGTGGGCACCAGGCACACATGTGGTGTAAACATAGATGCCAACAAAACCCTCCTTCACAGAAAATTAAATACATGTGGGGGCATGGGAGGAAGAGAGGGAGAGGTGAAGTAGGCCCTTCTTTTAAGAAGTAAAAATGTGGGCTGGGCGATGGTGGCGCACACCTTCAATCCCAGCAGAGGCAGGTGGATCTCTGAGTTCGAGGCCAGCCTGGTCTACAGACAGCTAGACAGAGAAACCCTGTGTGGGGGGGGGGGGGGGAGTAGTGAAAATGTAGGTACCCGATGACCTGAGTTTGGTCCCTGGAACTCACGATGGAAGGGGAGAACTGACCCCTAAAAGTCGTCTGATCTCCACACACACACTGTGGCACAATCATGTCCACACTCACACACATCATATACACAAACACAATAATAACTAGTGATAAGTAAAGGTACGATGGGCACGGTGATGCACACTCACTATCCCCCACTCTCGCACAGATGCTCCTGGGCAGTATGGAGCCTACTTTTATGACAATGGCTTCCTAGGCCTCCCTGGCAACATCTTCTCCAGGAGGTAAGACAGACAGGTGCTGTTGACTTATGGGTCCAGCAGGGTTAACTCCAGTCTGAGACTGAGGCTTCTCCTGACACACTGCTTCCTGCCCTGTATTCCCCGCACCCCCTCACTCCCCACCCCCGCAGCTTTCCTGAAGCGCCTGAGACCATCGAATTCGAGGTTCGGACCACCACAGCCAATGGCCTCCTGCTCTGGCAGGGTGTGGTGAGTATACATCCGACTAGGAGTCTTGAGATTCCTGGAGCCGGAAACTGGCCTCCTGGTTGGGGAAGTGTAGTAAGAGGAAGGCTGAGACTATAGCCCTCAGGGTCTCAGCTTTCCAGTGTGGGACCCTAGAGACCCTGTGCTTCCCTGGCAGGTGAGAGAGGCCACTCACAGCAAGGACTTCATCAGCCTCGGACTACAAGATGGCCTTCTTGTCTTCAGGTAAGTCCTAGCACCCCCACACCCTCTTCCATCCCTGGCTTTTCCCATGGGAAGCTGCGCAGCTCCAGGTGCCCCAGCCACACACACACACACACCCAGGACCATCCGCACCTGACACCTTTTGTCCACCCCAAAACTCACACCGTCGTGGATCTCTGATGCCACAGCTACCAACTGGGCAGCGGGGAGGCCAGCCTCGTCTCAGAAGACCCCATCAATGATGGCGAGTGGCATCGAGTGATAGCGCTGCGGTAAGCGGTCCGGTCCGGCACTGGGGGACGGGACCAGGGGTGGGCGTGGGACCAGGAACGCCCCTCTCCCGGGGGCGGGGTAGGGCCAGGAGGAGGGGCCTTGGCGAGCTGAGAGACTGACTCGGGAAGGACACCTTGCCGGAAGCCGAGCTCCTGGCCGTACAGAGCCCCATTAGGGTTCGGGGTGGTGATACACACCTGTGATCCCAGCACTTGGGAGGTGGAGGCAAGAAGAATCCCGAGCTTGAGCCCAGCCTTGGCTTTTCAAAGCGAGGCAACCTGAGGATGGGCCTCAGAAGGTGGCTGTGTGTGGCCAGTAGGAAAGGAGAGATCTGAGAGCAGGCAGGGGCCAGATTTGTCTACAGGGAGTCTCCATGACGAGGGGAGAGCATTTGTGGAGGATGGGAACTCAGGGTAAGGGGCCTGACCCTGTCACACTGCAGAAAGGGCCAGAGAGGCTCCATCCAGATAGACGGTGAGGAGCTGGTCAGCGGTCGGTCCCCAGGTCCTAACGTGGCAGTCAACACCAAGGATATTGTCTACATTGGTGAGTGCCCCGCAGGGCGCTGAGGCAGGCAGGGGAGGAGTCTGGTTTCCTTGCCTCTCTGGTTCCACCACTCACCCGCTGTCACGCGCCTCTTCCGTAGGCGGTGCCCCAGATGTGGCCACGCTGACCAGGGGCAAGTTCTCCTCTGGGATCACAGGCTGTATCAAGAATCTGGTGCTTCACTCAGCCCGGCCCGGAGGCCCGCCCCCACAACCCGTGGACCTGCAGCATAATGCCCAGGCGGGGGCCCATACACGTCCCTGCCCCTCATAGGCACCCGCCTGCCTCCCACGGACTCCTGGGCAGCACCCAGCCTGACAATGTCGAGTATATTATTATTAATATTATTATGACTTTTTGTAAGAGACGGAGGCAATGCCACGCTTGCTGCTACCACCCTGGGCTGGACTGGAGGGTGGGTGCGCCAGCTCCCACACGTGTGGGCAGAGCCCCAAGGCTGGTGGTGGGCAGGGTAGGTGGACTGAAAGAGGTTTTCCTCAGAAGGCCACTGGGACTTGAAGTCAGGCACCATGACTGGCAGGGCTCAGAACCATTCCAACCCCTTCCCCACTTCAGAGTAAAGCTAGGCTGCCCATTTCAGCAGTCTATGGACAGTCCTCATTGCTTTGAGTGCCAACCTCAGTTTACCACCTGGTACCTCACTCTCAAACTGAATGAGGGGGTGTTGCAGTGGTCTGAGCTACTATCTGGGAGCAGAAGGCAGCTCATTCCCCACCGGCCATATCCCAGCTTCCTCCACCTCCACCTCGCCAGAAACCCCATGGCCCTGGCCGCCTTCCCTGCCACCCAGCCCACTCCGCCTGCGTTCCCTCGACCACCACCCCCCCACACACAGCTCAGGGCCCTGCCCTCAGGAGCTGCAAGGGAGCAATGAAGTCCCACCACACCAGGCCGCACCCCCCACTCTTCTGGAGGTGAAGGCCCAGGGTGTGGGGGAGCAGGAAATCAGGAAGACCGGTGCCTTGGTGGGGGCAGCCGAGACCTCAGATTGGGAAGTGGAGGAGGGGTGATCAGAGCCCTGCCTACTTGGAAGCCTGAGGGCCCAACTGAGGGGTAGGCAGGTCCAGACTGTGGCTGTTGGGATACCTGGCCTAGAGAGAACCCCTGTGGTCTTTATCTGATTTTTTTCTTAATAAATGGTGCTATCCCTGCCAAGAGGTCTCCTGTCTCTTTTACAAAGGGGTCACCCAGTGCTATAACGGGGTAGAGGGCAGGGCAGGGTTTCTGAGATCAGGAGGAGAAGTAAAACCAAACACATTTCCTGATCAGAGAATGCCCCAGGCCCTGCCCTAGGCACCCTTCCACCACACGGCACAGTGCCCACCCCTATGTGGGAGCCCCGTTTTTCAGGTTCCTAGCGGCTTTACCCAGCAAGTCTGCATAGAGAGGATGACTGGACCACAGGCCTGAGTGCAGGCGTCTGAGATGGTCCGCACTTGGCTGTGCTGGAGGGGAGGTCTTTTGCTCTACCCCTTGGCGTCTCTATAAATACCCTAGGGCAGAGACAGTCAGGGCTGTTGGAATAGGTTCCAGGACCTCTCGAGGCTATCCTGTATTTTCTATCTGTTTATCTCCACAGTCTAAATCCTTTATCTAGTATTTCCTGCTGCTCTCACTCAAGAAAACTCTGGGGAACTGTGGGGTTGGTGGGTAGTCACCTCACACCCCTACCCACAGGATGTGTTCTCTCTGTCATGAGCACTCAGCTTCAGAGGCAGATGGGCAGATTATGTCTTTCTACAAATCAGGTTTTATTGACTTAACAATCAATTCATAAGCTATGTCCATATCACTGGCTACAACTTCACGCACAGACGTGGCCCTTGACAATATCAGATTGTTTCCTTCCGATCCTAATGACCAATATTATTTCTCAGATATCTCAGGACACTTCGCACAGCATTGTTTGTATGTCTATGTGTGTATACATGTGTGGTGTGTTGCAGAACAGCTACAAAAGGTTGGAAGAGGCCTCAGTGAAGGCAATGGCAGGGATGCCAAGAGGCCCTGCTGTACTTGGGGTCTACCAGCCCAGTTAACATTCCCAGGCACCCAGGAGCTGGGCCCCAACAGTTAGCAGCTCAAACAAGCCAAGCAGGAGACCCTGCTCCCTGCTGCACTGACCCCCCCACATCAGGACACTGTCCCAAGTGCTTCACAGTTCCATCTAGGACACCACCAGCTGCTGGTGGCCACTGTACCCCTGCACTGGGTGTCTGTTTAGTGTCTGCGCTTCAAATGCAGCCAGCTGCTGTTTTCTAAAATGAATTCACTGGGAGCAAGGCCCAGCGTGGACACTGCTGTGCTGGACAATAAGGAATAACTCAGAGCAAAGCAAGTCTGATTATTCTGCTTTCTGCAACCTTTCCCCCATTTGGGAAACAGGACTTGGCCCATTTCCCAGAGAGGCAAACTGAGGCTCAAAGAACTGAGTGACCTGTTCCAAGTGAGCCAGCCAACAGAGCTTAAAGCTCAGGCTTGTCAGACCCCAGAGCCTGCTCATCTGATAACTAAGCCCCCTAAGGATGGCCTCTCTGGTTCTGGAAAGCTGGCCAGTTCAGCCACAGATCCCCAGGAGCCACCCGACCAGGACATAGGTGGCAAGTATTGTAGGCTGTGCAGCATCTGTGGCCGAGCCTGTGGGCACCTGGGTGCCAGACCAGCCAACCTGGGCAGCAGCAGTACCACCAGAGGAGGCCAGTGGAGGCCAATAGCATCGAGGAGGCCAGAGCCACCCACCAGATCCAGGCGCCTGTGAGAGGAATGAGAGTCCAGTTAGCTTCCACCCGGGCCTGGTGTCCTGTGGTCACCTAGACAGGACGTGTGTGTGTGTGTGTGTGTGTGTGTGTGTGTGTGTATGTGTGACCATCAGGACGTGTGTGTGTGTGTGTGTGTGTGTGTGTGTGTGTGTGTGTGTGACCATCAGGACATGTGTGAGTGAGTGTGTGTGTGTGTGTGTGCGTGTGTTACCAATAGGGTATGTGTGTGTGTCTGTGGGTCTGTGTGTGTGTATATGTGACCATCAGGATGTGTGTGTGTGTGTGTGTGTGTGTATGTGTGTCTCTGTGTGTGTGACCATCAGGACATTTGTGTGTGTGTGTGAGAGAGAGAGAGAGAGAGAGAGAGACCATCAGGACATGTGTGTGTGTGTTTGTATGTGTGTCTCTGTGTGTTACCACCAGGACATGTGTGTGTCTGTGTGTTACCACCGGTTTATATTATGGTGGAGTGAGGACATGTGTGCCACAGCAAGTGTGTGGAGGTTGTCAGGGACAACTTGATGGAGTCTGTCCTCTTCTTAACACGGTTTCTAGAGATCGAACTCAGCCCTCCATCTGATTTTTCGCTCTTTTTGCTATCTGATCTGTGTCTGTGTGGTATGTGCTTATGTGTGCATACAAGTTCTCATGTGTTTAGATGTACATGTGTGTTGACTGTGGAGGCTCAAGGCTGACATTAAGAAGTCTCTTTGTTTGTGCATTTGTTTTTGTTATTGTTTTTTCGAGATAGGGTCTCACTATGTAGCTCTGACTATCCTGGAACTCACTCTGTAAACCAGGCTGGCCTCGAACTCACAGAGATCTGCCAGCCTCCGCCTCCTAAATGCTGGGATTCAAGGTGTGGGCTACCATGTCCCACACCTTTTTTTTTTTTAATTTATTTTAATTATGTGTATGCATGTGGACATTTGCATGTGAATGCCGGTGTCCTTGGAAGACAGAGGCTTCAGTTCCTCCTGGAGCTGGAGTTACAGGCAGTTGTGAGCTGCCCAACTGTGTAACGACTGTGTAAGGAGCTGGCAACCAAGCTCATGTTCTCTGCAAAAGCAGTCTGCACTCTTAACCCCTGAACCATTTCTCTGCCCCAGGAGGTCTCCTTGCCTCACTCTCCTTTGCCACCTAATTTTCTGAGACAAGGCCTCTCCCACTGCACTCAGGGCTTCCCTGTTGGCAGACTGGCTTTCCCAGGGCTGGCATTACAGGTACACCCCCACTGAGCCTGGCTTTTTACTCAGGTGCTGGGATGCAAATTGAAGGTCTCATGCTTGTGCAGCAAGCATTTTCCTGACCGAGCCAAGTGGGCTTTGGGTAGCAGAACGTAAAGAGGCTTGTCACCCAAGGCCATCTACCTTCCGTCACCTCCTGTGTGGTGGGTGCCAGGCTTGCTGGAGAGGTCCTCTCTGCTGCAGAGCCGAGGGCCACGAGGAGAGTCCGAGGCTTGGAACTGTCATCTTCCATTCTCAGGGTCTGCTTGGGTACCAGAGAGGGATCTGTGAGCGGAAACAGCACATTGAGAGCGCCCCTTCGCAGGGCACTGCAGTGTCCTTTACTCCTCTTGAGACCTCTTGGCGATCCCCACTGCTGTGGAATAAGCCTTCTGTACGCTGTGAAGATGTGTTGCTCTCATCTTTAATAAAAAGCTGATTGGCCTATAGCTAGGCAGGATTTTTGGGGCAGAGAGAATGCTGCCCCAGAGAGAAGAAGAAAGGGTGGAGCCAGGGAGTCAGGAGAGTCGCTAGCCAGATGTGGAAGAAGCCACATGGTTAAGTTCATAGATGAGGTAAATGAGCCTCGGGGCAACACTGAGATTAATAGATATAGGTTAATTTAAGTTGTAAGAGCTGGCTAGAGTCAAGCCTAAGCTATCAGCTGAGCATTTATAGTTAATAATAAGCCTTTGGCCGGGCGGTGGTGGCACACGCCTTTAATCCCAGCACTTGGGAGGCAGAGGCAGGTGGATCTCTGTGAGTGCGAGGCCAGCCTGGTCTCCAAAGCGAGTTCCAGGAAAGGCACAAAGCTACACAGAGAAACCCTGTCTCAAAAAAACCAAAAAAATAAAATAAAATAAGCCTTTGAATGGTTATTTGGGAGCGCTGCTGAGACGCAGAGAAACTCCACCTACACCCCACTACTAGAATAACAAAAATGAGGGACAAGGAGTGGATAAAACATCTGGCCAAGGTCACAGAGCTGGAAGTGAGGTCTGGTCTCCTACTCAGCAGGCTTAAAAGTGGAACTGCCTCTCAGGACAAGGGACAGGCCAGTCTGGGCAAGCAGCCTCTGTGCAGCAAGTGTCACACTCTGTGTGGCACACTTAACTGTGGCACACTTGCCGTTGAGGGGTCTGCAGTGTAGGTATGATGACCCCCACCCCCTACCGATGGGAAAACCAAGGTGTCGCCAAGTTTGCTGTTCTAATCAGTTAACTGTTGATTCTCAAGCATCTGCTATAACCAAGACATCATTGTAATGATTGGCAATAATTAACTGAAATAAAAAACTGAGACAGGACCTCAGGGCCTGTGAAGAGCAGCCTCTCTCCCGAGGTCTCAGGCCACAAGGTGGGACTAGACCCTTCCCTGTTGCACTGGCCCTCACACCCTTGGTCCCTGAACTGACTGCCACCATGGCCACACTCCCTCCTGCTGCATGCCACCTCCCCACCCAGGTCCTGCCAACCAGACCCTGCCACCCAGAAGAAGGGTGTTAGGGCCAACCAGCCTCTCCACTCTGCTGTTCAGTGGGGTCCAGGCAACCCTCATCACTGACCTCTGCAGCTGGCTGGGGGTTGAGAGTCCTGGTCACTGCCGTCACCACAGTTGTCCATGTCCCAGTCGTCACACAGCAGGCTCCGGGGCACACACCTGCTATTCCGACAGCGGAAGTAGGTGCCACAAGACCCTGGGTGGAAAAGGGAAGCTGGAGCCCAGTGGCGGTGGGGTGGGGCGGGGCACGCGCACGCCTCTTCATCCCAGCACTCAGAGGCAGACGCAGGCGGATCTCAGGGAATGCGAGGCCAGCCTGGTCTACAGAGTGAGTTCCAGGACAGCCAGGATTGTTTTGCAGAGAAACACTGTCTTGAAAAAAAGGGGGTGGGGCAAGGGCGGGGGAAGCTGGGAATAAGGATCCTAGATCAGCTACTACAACAGCAGCGTGGCCCAGGGTGACAGAACTGCTGGGGTGGGGCAGGACAAGGCTGCTGTCAGTACATACATGGAAGGTGCTTCCTGGGGCGATTGCAGTACAGTCTTGATGGCAATGAACACAGTGACAGGCGGAGGTGCTGGTAGTTGGTGGTGATGGTGGTGGTGGTAATAATGCTGGTGGGAGTGATGGTGCTGGTAGTTGGTGGTGGCGATGGTGATTGTGATGGAGTGGTGGTGGTGGAGGTGGTGGTGGTGGTGGTGGTGGTGGTGGTGGTGGTGATGGTGATGGTGATGGTGATTGTGATGGGGTGGTGGTGGTGGTGGTGGTGGTGATGGTGGTGATGGTGGTGGTGGTGGTGGTGGTGGTGGTGGTGATGGTGGTGATGGTGGTGGTGATGGTGGTAGTGGTAGTGATGGTGATGGTGATTGTGATGGAGTGGTGGTGGTGGTGGTGGTGGTGGTGGTGGTGGTGGTGGTGATGGTGGTGGTGATGGTGGTGGTGATGGTGGTGATGGTGGTGGTGATGGTGGTGGTGATGGTGGTGATGGTGGTGGTGATGGTGGTGATGGTGGTGGTGGTGGTGGTGGTGGTGGTAGTGATGGTGATGGTGATTGTGATGGAGTGGTGGTGGTGATGGTGGTGGTGGTGATGGTGGTGGTGGTGGTGGTGGTGGTGGTGTGCTGACTAACACCTGCGGAATTCATAAAATAGGTAGCCCAGGCTGTTCTTGAACTTGCTATGCAGCTGAGGATGACCTTTGACTCCTTTGGCCTCTACCTCCCAACTGCTGGGATTACAGGTGTGCATCACCATGTATGGACTGATTTATGAAATGCTGGGAACCAAACTCGGGGCTTCTTTGAGCTAGGCAAGCCACACCTCAGCCTCTTTAATATTTTTTAAGGATTTATTTATTTATTTTATGTATATGAACGCTCTATTGACTTTATACCAGAAGAGGGCATCAGATCCCACTATAGATGGTTGTGAGCCACCATGTGCTTCCTGGGAATTGAACTCAGGACCTCTGGAAGAACAGCCAGTGCTCTTAACTGCTGAGCCATCTCTCCAGCCCCATTATTTAATATATTTAAATCATTTATTTTTAGATAGGTCTCCTAATGTGACCCAGTCTAGACTCAAACACTCTATCCTGCTTTAGCTTCCAAGGGCTGGGATTACAGGTGTGCACCACCATGCCCACTTCAGCTCTGTGGAGCAGTACTAAGACTGAAGCAAGCCGGGCAGTGGTGGCACACACCTTAGTCCCAGCACTCGGGAGGCAGAGCCAGGCAGATCTCTGTGAGTTCCAGGCCAGCCTGGTCTACAGAGTGAGTTCCAGGACAGCCAGGGCTACACAGGGAAACCCTTTCTTGAAAAACAAAACAGGACTGAAGCAAGGGGAATTTGGATCAGCTGACCACCATGGCCACAAGGCTTGTACCTAAGTTGGAGGCAGAACGGATTCGAAGTTCATGTCAGTATCATGCAGTGGTGTGTATAAGGGAAGATGGGACCCTCAGAGTCGGGACAGGACATACCCAGACACCAAACTCTCAGCACAAAGGAGATTTCTTCCTGGGGGGTGGGGGGCCGTGGGAGTGTTGCCAAAGCAGACAGCAAGTGTTAATATTCCGACAGCTCCTTGGGGTCGCCCTGCGTCCTGACATACAAGCCCAATTTAAGGAAAAACCCCTCCTTTCTCTTCCCGGCTCTCTCTCTCTCCATTCCCAAGAGGTGTGCACCCTTGACACCCCCCCCCCTTCTTTCTGTCTTTCCCTCCTTTTTCTATTTTTCTCTTCAACTCATTTCCTCTCGGATGCAGCACCTGGGTTGTGACTGACATGTCACCACCCGCCACTACATCTGCCCAGCGTGTTTTCTCTGACGAGTGGGATACCCTGGCCAGCCGGGGTCCCATGCGTGCAGTATCACAACAGCAAGCAAGCAAGCAAGCAAGCGTTTATTGCCAGAGTGGGTTTTTAAGGAGAAAAAGGGAGAGTCTGTGTTACTGTTGAAAGGACCAAGCAGATGCCATAACAGGCTGCTCAGTCTTCTCTCGGAGATCAGGCCTCAATTTCAGTTTCCTGAGACTTGAGCAAGCAGTTTCTGGGAGGGCCATGAACAAGACATAGTCCTTGCAGTAGCTCCCTTTCTGCATGTACTTTGACTGCTCAAGGTTCAGCTAATTGTTTACTGTCTGGGACCCCTCACCAACTTAGAGCTACGGGCATGGGTCAGTGTGAAAGCCTGGCCCACTGAGCCAGCCCCCACAGTCAGTACATGCTAGACCAGCCAGCCTCCATGGCAGTTCAAGGACAGAGCCTGGCCAGGCGGTGGTGGCACACGCCTTTAACCCCAGCACTCGGGAGGCAGAGCCAGGCAGATCTCTGTGAGTTCGAGGCCAGCCTGGTCTCCAGGGCAAGTTCCAGGACAGGCACCAAAACTACACAGAGAAACCCTGTCTCAAAAAACCAAAAAAGTAAAAGAAAAGAAAAAAAGGACAGAGCCTGGACCACTAAGCAGCCCCCACAGTCAGTGCATGCTAGACCAGTCAGCCTCCATGGCAGCTCAAGGACAAAGCCTGGCACTTGTCCAGGCCTGCCCAAAAATGGTAACTGTAACCCCCAACTAACCCTAGGCAATTAAAAGTTACTAACATGATTGCCACTCACATAAACCAATCCTGAGTCTGTTCCTATGTAGTCTGTAGACCCCAGCCCCCCTTGCTTTGAAAACCCTGCCCCATTGCTAACTCGGAGTCTGTCCTACTGTGTCAGACTGACGGAGAGCCCCGAGTTAACAATACAAAGACTCTTTGCTTTTGCACAGGATTTGGTCTCTTGGTGGTCTTTGGGGGACTCTGGGTACAACACTGTGAGTTGGTAAGTCCTGATTGGACATGCTAGCCAAATAATGAATTTTGATAGTTGGACCTTGGTGTTTTGTCTCAGGAATGAGTCAGTGGCCAAATAAGGGAATGGACCTTGGGGGCTAGCTTTAGGAGTGTAATCCAACTTTTTTTTTTTTTTTTTTTTTTTTTTTGGTTTTTCGAGACAGGGTTTCTCTGTGTAGCTTTGCGCCTTTCCTGGGACTCACTTGGTAGCCCAGGCTGGCCTCGAACTCACAGAGATCCACCTGGCTCTGCCTCCCAAGTGCTGGGATTAAAGGCGTGCGCCACCACCGCCCGGCTCAACTTTTTTTTTTTTTAAAGCAAAGGGGAGAAGAGTAAAAGCCAAACCTGCTGGTACCATGTTTGCCATGATCGGGCCTGTCTTATGCCACGATCGGGCCTGCTAGAGCCCTTCAGTGTGAGTATGGGTCTGTGCTCCTGCATGCACGTATGGCCTCCAGAATCACAATGTCCTCAGCCCCTCGCACACCCTGGCTCCTAGCCTTGCCCTTACTATTGATGGTGCTAGAATTCCCTTCCTTAAGTGGGAAATGGTGGCCTGCACGGCTCATTCCATCAGATCTCCACTCAGAAGGGACTCTGACCAGCTTAAATGTGGCAGGCATGGCTCTAGCTGGCCCTTCACTCTCAGTCCCTCTGCCTTGATAAAAACCATTAGATGACATTCCTAAAGCTAGCTCCCAAGGTAGCTTTGGCCCCTTCCTCCTTCTGTGACTGACTGCCGAGGTTCAGTTATCAAAGTATTGAAGTTCAGCAATCAAAAACCCCCTTTGGCTCACTTAATTAACCTGTCTAATTAAAATTAAACACCTAACAGGGGGCTTCTCATTTGACCTTTCTAAACTGCCATTTGCCTATGTGCCATGTCTGTCTCCTCTCTGTCCAGAGACAGTCTTTTGTCCCCCTCTGGGACAAACATCCCTGCCCCCTCTCCCTTGTTCCCTCCCCCTTCTTCCTCTATCTCCTCTTTGTCTCTTATCCCCTGCCCTCTGTCCCTCTGGGGCAAATACATCTCCTTTGTGCCAAGAACTTGGTCTTGGGGGTCCTGAGCCAATACTTTTCCTTACATACTCAAATGCTACTTTATCCCTCAGCCTACCTACACCTGCAAGCCCCTCCTCCCCCAGGGACCCTCATCCCAACTGAAGGTCCTCTACAGCACTTATTCCATCTACTGAACACAGATTCACTTGTTCATTTGCTTACAGCCTACCTCCCCCACCAGCAAGCCAGCCCCCAGAACACAAGGCCTTCTCTTCTACTTGCTGCAATATCCTTAGTGCCTATGGGAGCACCTGGCATACAGCAGGTGCTCAATTCATGTTTATGAAGGACCACCCATGAGGGAAAGAATGAAAGCAGTATATATACAGAGTCTGGCAGACAGCTTGGCTAATCCAGTATCCCATGCTTTAGAGCCTGGTATGACAGCTCACCTGTACTCCCCACATTTAGGGGGCAGAGGCAGGAGGACCAGAAATTCAAGGTCATTCCACATTGTAAGTTCAAGGCTTGCCCGAGCTACATGAGACCCTGTCTCAGAAGATCAAGGAGCTGGGGAGACAGTTCAATGGGTAAAGAGCTTCCTAAGTTCGGATGCCCAGAACCCATGTAAAATCTGGGCACAGTGGTGTGCTCCTGTCATGCTGGGGGTGGCATGTGAGACTGGCCGATACTGGAGGCTTGCTGGCAAGCTACTTTTGCTGAAACAGGGGTCTCTAGGTGACAGACTGTCTCAAAAAATAAGGTAGAGTCCAGTAAGATGGTTCAGCAGGCAAAGGCGATTGCCACCCAGCATGACGATGGCCAGAGTTCAATTCCTGAGACCCATATGGTAGAGGAGGAAAGGACCTCTGATCTCTATACACACACCACTTAGGGCACACATTTCATATAGAACCAGAGACTCAAAAGGGATGGGACAACACCTCCCATCCTCCACCACACACACACACACACACACACACACACACACACACACACACACACACACACACACGATTCAAGGGCAGACAAAAGGTGAGTGGTAGCTGAGCAGGCACATGAACCTGCCTAAGGGTAGGACCACGCAGCTCATAGCCAAGAGCAGTCCCGCCATCTTATCCTCCAGGACCTATGGCTGTCCCAAAGGCCTCCACATCCTGGCCTTGGCATGCTCATATGCCCCATGCTTAACACTCCAGTCTGGAGATTTAGCCAGAAATGGCTGGAAAGCTCCAAGTGAGTCTGGGCTCTTCTGGGCTTTGGGGAACCAGCCTGCTCTACATCACAGTAGTGAAATCAGCAGGTGAGTCTAGATGTAGGGCAACCTGCAGGGCTACAGCCATGAAATACAGGACAGCTTCCAGCATTAAACACCTTGGCTTGAGCCAGGCACGCCTTTAATCCTAGCACTTGGGAGGCAGAGGCAGGCGGATCTCTGTGATTTCGAGGCCAGCCTGGTCTACAGAGCGAGATCTAGGAAAGGCGCCAAGCTACACAGAGAAACCCTGTCTCAAAAAAAACAAAAACAAAAACAAAAACAAAAACAAACAAACAACAACAAAAAACCCACCTTGGCTTGAACCAGACATAATGTTGTTGAAGGCCTATGATCCCAGACCTCAGGAGCAGAGGCAGAAAGATCTCTAGGTCAAAACCAAGTTGGGCTACAGAGTGAGACCTTGTCTCAAAAAACAAACAAGCTGGGCGGTGGTGACACACACTTTTAATGCCAACACTCAAGAGGCAGGTAGATCTTTGTGAGTTTGAGGCCAGCCTGGTCTGCAGAGCAGTTCCAGGACAGCCAAAGCTACACAGAGAAACACTGTCTTGAAAGGGGAAAAAAAAAAAAAAGGTGAGTGTGTGAGGTGTGTGTGTGTGTGTGTGTGTGTGTGTGTGTGTGTGTGTGAGAGAGAGAGAGAGAGAGAGAGAGAGAGAGAGAGAGAGAGAGAGAGAGAGAGAGAGAGAGAGAGAGAGAGAGAATGGGTTCAATTTTAAGTGTGATATGGGTATGGTTTCGGTGTCAACTGGTGTCCTGTGTGAACGCGCTCTGAAGTGTGCCTAGAGAGTGAGTGTCAAGGCTAGAAGGAGGCGGGACTTGTAAATATTGGTTCATCCCTCACTGGTTCCCCAAACCTTTCCATGTCACCCAATCTTTCCCAGCTGGGACCCCATTCCTCCCTTCCTGTCATCTGAGCATCTCCTCTCCTGCTCTGTTCTCCTCGCCTTACCCTGGCCATCAGTCCCAACCCACCCAAGCGGAAAGAGGTCACCTCGCCCAAGAAGTCCACACGGGGCTGGCGGCCCCTGGTGACCAAGCGCAGGCCAAGCCAAGGTCCAGAGGACGTGAGAGGGGCTGGGATGGTCAGGCCGCAGGTCGGGGGTCCCAGAGCTCGGGGCGCCCCCTGCGGGCCGTCGTAGAACTGCAAGTAGGAGCCGGGTGCGCACGGGTCAGGCGAGGACGCATTGGGGGCCAGGGTGGCTGCGGTGGCCAGGGTGGTTGCTGTGATCCGGGTGGCCGAGGACAGGCTGTAGACCAGGAAGAAGCGAAACTGGAAGCGCATCCTATCTTCAGGGGCCGCGGCACGCAGCCACAGCACGCAATCAGTGTCCGGAGTCACGAAGTAGAACTTTCGCGAAGCGGAGTGAGAGCGCAGCTGCAGCGCGTCCCCTTGCCACGTCTGTCCGCACAGGTCCGTCAGGTCCCCTGAGGGGAGAGCGCAGGGATCATGCGGGGTCACCTGGCCGTTCCGGGACATGCTCGCTGCTTGATCCCAGCAAGTCGCACATCCTCTATGAGCCTCATCGGCAAAACAGAGATGAATTTTGCTTGAGCACTTTATGACTTAATTCAAAGTCACACCTCCTTATTCGAGAGCTCTGGACTTCAGCCCCTAAGGTGATGGCATCTGCCCGTAAAACCAATATTCTGGAGGACAGGAAGGGGCATGGTGGGTTAAGGCTAGCCTGTGTTACAAATTCAGACCCTGTCTCATAAAAGAAAACTGTGATAGCCAGGCTTCACCCTGCATGCCTTAGTACGCAGGAGGCAGAGGCAGGTGGATCAAGGTCAGCCTTCATCTCCGTAGTGAGTTCCAGGACAGCCAGGGCTATGTCGTGAGACTGTCTCAAAACAAAAACTAGCCAGGCGGTGGTGGTGCACGCCCTTTAATCCCAGCACTCGGGAGGCAGAGGCAGGCGGATCTCTGTGAGTTCGAGGCCAGCCTGGACTACCAAGTGAGTTGCAGGAAAGGTGCAAAGCTACACAGAGAAACCCTGTCTCGGGGGAAAAAAAAAAACTAAAACAAAAATGAGAGAAGGGGGGAAGAGAGAGGGAGAGATGGGGACAGAGACAAAGAGAGACAGAGACGGGAAGATAAAATGTAAATAAGGTTTTTGGGTGCTGCACACCTCTGATACCCACATTTAGAAAGCGGAGGCAGGAGGACTAGGAGTTCAAGGCCACCCTTAACTACACAGACAGTTCAAGGCCAGCCGAGATACAGGAGACCTGCCTTTAAAAAAGGGGAGAAATGTATATACAACATATTTCCATGGCTGCTGGGGCGTCTGCAGACCTCTCTACATTCAGATACTATCCCAAGAGCTATTGTGTTAACTGTGGGAAGAATGGACAGAAACAGTCGACAGCCAGATGTAGCCAGGGGTGGAACAAACGGCTCCGGTCAAATTAGGTTTGTGGTCAAGATTAAAAAAAAAAAAAAAAAATGGCGGGGGGAATGACTGTGGCTTAGAATAAGTTTTGGTTTTACTCAAAAAATAAAATAAACAACAAACAAAAAAGAAGAAAATAATAAATAAATAACAAATGTTACTTTTCCAAGTATTTTGTAGGTTGGAACAACAACCTACAACAACAACAACAAAAAACCTCCTGGGCATCTAGGAATAAGGTCGTGTCCTCCACCCCCACCCCCGTCCCCACTGCTCAGAATTCATTGAGTTACTAAAGTGTCAGCAACCTCTGTTATCTTTTGTGAGGATGAGGTGGATACATTTGGACATTTGAGTGCCTGCCCACCCACCTCCCATTCTTTGTTTCTCCTTGCTAAAGGAGGGCCTAATTCTATCCCTTTTGGGATTGTTATGTGACCTAGTTCTGACCTATGAGAGTTAAGGAGAGATCTGGTGGGAGTTTCTGGGGAATAGTTTTCCTCCATGATTAAAAAAGAAACAGGCATAGTGGTGCACACTCAAGAGGCAGAGGCAGGAGGATTGCCCAAAGTTTGAGACCATCTAGACTGCATATCAAACAAGACCTTACTCAATATATAAACAACAGCAAGTAATAATAACAAGGGCAGAATAAAAAAAGAAAGGAAAGGACATGACTGCTCCTAGGTGTGGTGGAGAAGGTTTATTGTAGGTATGTGGGAGAGCATAGCCAGAGGAAGGGACCTCTGGGAGAATCCAGAGTGGACATGTCCAGACTGAGCTGGGCCATGTGGGGAGATGGGGAGGGGGAAGGGGAGGGGAGAGAGGGAAGCCAGGTGTAGCAGCCAGGAGGCCCAAAATACAAAGAGTGGGTAACCAAAATGATTAGATTATATAGGGAAGAGTAGTCCAGCCCCCAGAGCTGGAGAGTTCAGGGTAGGGGGTGGGGTATGTCAGCCAGGAGGGCCCGTAACAGGGGCTGAGGTCTACTTTGATCTGTTTCTAGGCACCTCAGCCATTTGTCCCTGGTGGTGATGAGAACCAAGCAGGAGTAGCTGGGTGCTGCCATCCTGCAATCCCAGCCAGGAGGATTAATTTAAACACAAGGCCTGCTGGAGCTATAGAGTGTGTTCAGGGGTAGCCTGGATAATTTAGTGAAAGTCTGCCTTAACCGCAGGCTGGGGATAGAGCTCAAAGTAGAGTATGTACCTAACCCCTGTGAGGCTCTAGGTTCAACATCTAGTATTGTAAAAGTAAAAGATGAGCCAGCTTTAATCCCAGCCTTTAATCCCAGCACTCAGGAGGCAGGGCCAGGCAGATCTCTGTGAGTTCGAGGCCAGCCTGGTCTGCAGAGCGAGTTCCAGGACAGGCTCCAAAGCTGCACAGAGAAACCCTGTCTTGAAAAACCAATAATAATAATAATAATAATAATAATAATAATAATAATAGACAAAGTGAAATGAGATGAGAAGAAAGTAGGGCCAGGAGTCACAGCAACCCTCAGCGAAGATGAGGTTCTGACATGAGTTAGCTGCGGAAGGAACCACCTCTGGATCACTCATGGCTATTCTTATTTATTTAGGTTTTTCAAGACAGGGTTCCTCTGTGTAGTAATCCTGGCTGTCCTGGAACCCACTTTGTAGACCAGGCTGGCCTCAAACTCAGAGATCCACCTGCCTCCTGAGTGTTGGGATTAAAGGTGTGCATCACCACTGCCCAGCTCTAATTTTTTTTTTTTATGTGGTTTGGGAATGGAACCCAGGGCCTTATACATCTTCAGCGCATGCTCTATTACTGAGATGCACCCCTGGCCCCTTGACCACAGGAGAGAGAGGAGAGAGGAAGCAGTGATATCAGGGGTAGGATGCAGGAATGCCCAATGCAAACGGTCTCATCCACAGCCCCAGAGCCAAGGGCTACCCTGCCCATCCCACAGATCCCTGCCTCTGAGATCTTCTAGAAGGGGTTGGAGTAGACATTAGGATACTAAGCAAGGCCCAGCCTCCCTTATCAAGAGACGCCCACCAGAGTTAGTGATGACTGGAGGAAGCCTGGGAATAAGGTGTGCCCCTTCCAGGCCCTTCCTACTCACCTGTCCCCAGGGCAGACACAGTCAGAGCAGCTGTCCCCAGCAAGAGCAGCCTCTGGGGCAGCTGCCAAAGAAAAGCCATCCTTGGTCTGTGCCCAGCAGGGGGCAGACCCTGGAATCTCCTTGGGGGTCTTTGGGGAGACTGGGGTGCAGGGCCTGGCTGTTCCTGTAAGTGCCTAGGGCACAAGGAGCAGGGAGACCAGCTCCTCAGGTCTCCTCACTGCATTGTGGGTTCCCACTCCCAGATCTTCCTCCTTTGGATTAGAACTGCGTCTGAGCGTTGCCATGGAGATTTGGGGCCCCAAGCTGGAGAAGACAAGGCAGACAGGAACCAGGAGTCTCAGATCCGGCTTAGCTGCAGATCTTCTAGAAGGGGGGGCCTCGGGCCTCCATGAACTGCTGCCTTCCTGGATAGGTGGGAAACTGAGCTTGAGGAAATCCCAGGACACCAGAGGTACCTCTCTGAGGGCCTAGAGAAGCCATGAAGGACGGCACATGGGACCAGAGTTGCTTCAATTCCTGGCCTAGGGTTCCTGCCCCAGGACCTTTGCACTCCTATCCACAGTGTTCCTCCCCCATAGCTGTGGTCCATGACTGACTGTGTTAGGGCTTAGGTCATGGCTCACATTTTGCCTCCTCAGACTGCCCTTCCTTAACCACCCCTGAGCCTGAATGAGCCCCCCATCTATCGCTCAGTCACATCTCTCTGAATTTATCTTCTCAGCACTCTAGAAATACTGATTTTCACTTTCATTTTTTTTTTTTTATGTCTGGTGTTTTTTGACAGAGTCCGATGTAATCCACACTAGCCTCAAACTCGATATAATATAGCCAAGAATGACCTTGAATTCCTGATCCTTCCGCCTCTACCTCCCAAGCGCAAGAATAACAACTGTGCGTGAGGTCAGTCACTCACCTGGGAACAGGTGGGTGGTGCAAAAAGGTGCGGACGGATAACTAAAGGGGAGTGACGGCAGTATTAGCAGTCATAGCAAACGTCCTTCCCTTGCTAGTGTTGGGGACCCACAAGCCAAGCATCTGCTATACCCCAGCCCTCTTGAGTGATGATACTAGGCCAGGTATTGGTGATGCGCTTGTTACCCGCGCTGTCGTATACACTTATCACCATGAGCCCCACCATGAGCAGGTGCTCACACGTGCCTGATTTGAAGGATGAGAATTGTGACATTGGAAAAAATGGCTCAGTGGTGAGTGGAGCTTGGTGCTCTTGCAGAGGACTCTGAATTCACATCCCAGTACTCACTTAGCGTGGCTTACAACAGCTGGAAATTCTGGCTCCAGGAGATCTGATGCCCTCTTCTGGCCTTGGAGGATACTCACACTCATGTGCACACACCCATACACACATATAATTAAAAATAAAATAAATCTAAATAAATAAAGGGTGAGAAATTTTGGTACAGATAATGATAAGTAAGGTCAGTAAATTGTTGGGCAGAGTATTACTTGGGCCAAATTTCCTAACTGCAAGGCCCTTGCACAATGGTCTTAACCTTTCTGTCTCTCATTTATCGCATGTACAAAATTAGAACAGCACTAAACTATCTTATTAGGCTATTGGGTAATTTGATGTTAAATTAACAATGTAAATTAAGTTTTCAAGGCTTATAAACCTCCCTCTTAGGCATTAGAGAAAATTCAAAGAATTAAATAGCTAATTTATTTTGTGATAAGTAGTAAGGTAAAAAACACTATGCAATGATGTCAACAGACATGACTATGGTGGGGGCGGGCAAAATAGCTTGACCACACAGCTGCCATGTCAGGCTTAGAGGCCCAGACACAGCTTCTGGCAGGCAACACCTGGACCCAGGAAAAGCCATGAGCTGACCCCACCCAGTGGGGCCTGCATCTAAAAGGAAATACCTGACATTCCAAACATTCCCTATACCCCTAGACAAATATCAGCCAATCAGGGTCCTGAACTCTGGAAATCCCCTCACCCCACCCTGCCTGGGCTCTGGGCTCTCTGCTCTCACCGCTGTATTGGGCAGAGAGTCCAAGCTCTGAGCTTGAAAATAAAGGCTCTTTGCTTTTACATATGAAATTTGGTCTCCGTGATGGTGGTCTTTTGGGGGTCCCTGCAATCTGGGTATAACAGTGACATTTCAGAAAGGCACAGACATTTTGTCAGAACAGCCAGAGAAGACCTCCCTAAGAGGTGCTTTTGAGAAAAGACTTGAAAAAAACGTGAGGGGAGTCTTTGCAGTAAGGTGGCTTGATGGGTACAGGTGCATGCAAAGCAAGCCTGTTGACCTGGTTTGAGCCCCAGTATCCCAGTAAGAAAGTGGGGGGTGGTGTCACACATCTGGAATTCCAGCATTCCTATGGTGAGGTGAGAGATGGAGACAGAAGACTCACTCAGAAGTTTAACGACCAGTAATTCAAGTCTATTGTTAATGGCCTGATGGGCAAAGAGAGAGGTCACAAATATCCATGTAAAAGGCATTCACTCCTGCCAGCTGTACCCTAGCACTGGGGAGGCAGAAATGGGAAGATCTCTGTTAGGCTTGAGGAGAACCTGGTCTACAAGCCAGTTCTAAGCCAGTCAGGCAGAGATACTTCAGTGGCTTGAAAGAACATGGCCCCCCAAAGGGAGTGGCACTCTTAGGAGGTGTGGTCTTGTTGGAGGAAGTGTGTCACTGTGGGGGTGGACTTGGAGGTCTCTTTGGCTCAAGCTTCCCTGGGTGTGACCGCCAGTCCACTTCCTGTTGCGTGCAAGATGCAACACTCTCAGCTGTAGCACCACATCTGCCTGCATGCTGCCATGCTCCTCACCTCTGATGCTGTAAGGGAGCCGCTCCAATGCAATGTTTTCTTCATAAGAGTTCCCATGGTCATGGTGTCTCTTCACATCAATAGAAAACCCTAAGACAGCTACACAGTGAGAAACATATCCTCCATATATACATATACGTATATGTACACATGTAGCACCCACGCTACCACCCGTTCACCATGTCCGAGAGAGGGGCCGAGGATCAAAAACAGAGACAAGACAGCGGGTCGTTCCTCACAGCAGAATGCCGAATGCCGTTTATTGAAGGAGGGAGGAGGTCTTAAATACAGGCTTACAGCACACTGGGAGAACCCCGGAGGGCAGAAGTTCGCTACAGATTTTTTTTTTGATAAGCTATCTCTTTGAGATACTGACTTTAAACATTTATTTTTATTTATGGACATGTGTCTGTTAGTGTATGTCACTTGTGTGCGGGTATCTAGAGCCTTCCAAACTCGAGTCCTCTGAAGAGCAGCAAGTGCTCTTAACTGCGGAGCCACATTCCCCAGCCCCTGTTTTTTTTTTTTTTTTGTTCCTCATCTTCTTCTTATTATTAATTATTATTATTATTCCTCCTCCTTCTTTCTTAGTAGTTTTGTTTTGTTTTTGTTTTTTTTAAAGACAGGGATTCTCTGTGTAACAGTCCTGGCTGTCGTGGCATCCTCTTTGTCGCTACAAATGTTTTATATACTTGCATCCTAGCTATTTACACCAATATGCAGGATACACAAACAAGGAACCTCTGATAAGGCATGTTCAGGAGGAAGGAAACCAGCAGGGAATCAGCATAGGGAGGACACCTGATCAAGGTCAGCAAGCAAGGCAACAGCTACTCAAGGAACGGGGGTCAGGGCCCAACATACACATAGGCATAATATTCATATGTGCATTATATGTATGTATATGTATATGTATGTTCCTCCCAGTCAGGCTGGTTATACTCTCAGCACTCAGGATAGGCAGGAGGGTTGGCCTGAGTCTGCAGCAAGCCTGGACTATATACTATGTACCAGGACAGCCAGCAAAAGCAAGACACCTATATTTATTTGTTTGTTTGTTTGTTTGTTTTGAGACAGGGTTTCTCTGTGTAGTTCTGGCTGTTTTGGAACTTGCTTTGTAAACCAGGCTGGCCTCGAACTCACAGACATCTACCTGCCTCTGCCTTCCAAGTCCTGGGATTAAAGGCATGCACCACTACCACCAGGTAAGACCTATCTTTAAAAAAAAAAGAAAAGAAGCCGGGTGGTGGTGGCACATGCCTTTAATCCCAGCACTTGGGAGGCAGAGCCAAGTGGATCTCTGTGAGTTTGAGGCCAGCCTGGGCTACCAAGTGAGTTCCAGGAAAGGCGCAAAGCTACACAGAGAAACCCTGTCTCGAAAAACCAAAAAAAAAAAAAAAAAAAAAAAAAAAAGTCCTCTGCTGCTATGTGTGTCTCTGTCCCTGACTCTTAAATTCCTAACTCTGATGTGTAAACCTAATTAATATTACCAATACAAATCAGGAGTCAGACATCAGGGTAAAAACCTGAAAGATCAGAGAAGTGGGGGAAGAAACCACAGTCACTTCCTCCCTCTCTGCTTCCTCTGACCAAATGAGCCCTTATCCTGTTTCTGTCCCGCCTTATCACTTCCTGTTTCCTCTCTGTACAGACCTCCTGACCTCTATGGTTAACTAGTGGCTCGCTTTGCCTTCTGACTCCAAGCAAGCTTTGTCAGAACACAACAAAGTATCACACAACATAACTGCAATCTGATTTTCCTCTTAAAATGCAAGTCTTGTGTATCCTGTGTCTAGAAATGGGTCTGGTCTAGGGTCTCAGGAAAATAAGCACAATCTAAAGCACTTCAGCAAAGCAAAGTTTTAATTCTACAGAAAGTTGTAGGGCTGCAGGTCAAGCAAAAGCACCACTAGAGGGAGCTACTCTAGGTTTTTCCGTCCTGCTACAAAGAGGTCCTTTACCTTGCTCTATGTGGGCAGAGCTCCCTCACTTCATTACATGATCTAGTGACTTAAAAGTACAATGTGAGCCGGGCGGTGGTGGCGCACACCTTGAATCCCAGCACTCAGGAGGCAGAGGCAGGCGGGTCTCTGTGAGTTCGAGGCCAGCCTGGTCTACAGAGCTAGAGCCACGACAGTCACCAAAACTACACAGAGAAACACTGTCTCGAAAAAACAAAGAAAACAAAACAAATGACAACAAAAAAGTACAGTGTGGTTGCTAAGCAAGGTGTTCGTAGAAAAGGTGCGACCTTGAACACATACTTTGATCTTCGACAATGATCTTAGACAAATGCTAACTGGGAAAGGGACTTTTTTATTTTCCCCAGATGGCATCTTTACCAGTTTTTAAAACTTACTGCATTTAATTATGTGTATGAGTATAAAGCGATGAATCCACAGTAGTCTGCTTAAGGAGTATTAGGGAAATTTATTAAGGTAAATTGAGGAAATACACTCATGAATACAGGAGCAAATCCACCTGGCAGTTCCATCACACCAGGAAGCAGGAAGAAGGGAGAAGGAGCTTGTGACCCCTCTCCCTTTCCTCTTAAGAGGTCAAGTACAAGAGCAAGAAGCACCGCCTCCTTAGGGCCCAAACTCATGGGTGGAGCAAATACCACTACCCGGGTATGTGTGTCTGAATGTGGTTATGTGCAAATACCTGCTGGGTTGTGAGCCACCAACCTAGATATTGGGAATTAAATTTGGGTTCTCTGTAAGAGTAGCCAGTGCTCTCAGCCACCAAGTCATCTCCCTCCCCGCCCCTTTTAATGCCAGCCTCCAACAGCAGAGGGCTCAAAAGGCATCCATGGAGTTGGCATGCTATGACCTTCATATCTGAGAGGGTAAGAGCAAAGACACACTCTCTCTTGATGGTTTCCTTCTTTATTCTCTATTCGTTTCTCATATTTTCTATTCCTTATTTTTCAGGTGATTTCCTTCTCTCATTCTTGATGTTTTCCTTCTACCTCATTTTAACTCTATCTTTTTTCTTTCCCTTACAGCTTATATACGTCAGCAAAATCTTTCAGGCAATATAATAATTACATGTGGCTACATTCTGATTTTAAAGTGAATGATTACAATGAATACAAGTAAAAAACAGCATGTTTTCCACATCCCTTACATGATTAAACATTTTATGTATTACAGGTGAAAAACAAATTATCCCCAAGAACCTGTACATTCACACCCAAATAACTTGTTACAGATTAACAGAGTATAAGTAGCTGGGCGGTGGTGGCACATGCCTTTAAAGGTGAAAAAAATGTTAGTAAAACTTTGTGTGTAGCTGGGCGCACTCCTTTAGTCCCAGCACTGGAGGGAGAGACGGAGGCAGGTGGATCTCTGTGAGTCTGAGGACAGCCTGGTCTACAGATTGGGTTCCAGGGCAGCCAGAGCAGTTACACAGAGAAACCCAGTCTCAAAAACCAAAAACCAAACAAACAAAAAAACCTTCCTGTGTAAAGGAAATTCCCCACCCTAAAATGGGTTCAAGGAGGCATAAAGAAACCTACCTCCCAAGGAATTCCAGAACACAGCCAAACCCATCACACACCCTGGAGCCTGGAGGTCAGAAAAACAGGGCGCTGCAGCCTAGAGGTGACAGGGTGTCTCCATGTAGTTTTGGTCCCTGTCCTGGACCTTGCTCTGTAGACCAGGCTGGCCTCCAACTCACAGAGATCCACCTGCCTCTGTCTCCTGAGTGCTGGGATTAAAGGCATGCACCACTGCCACCCAGCAGTAACCTAAGTTTGTTTGTTTGTTTGTTTTATACGTGCACTGGTGTTTTGCCTGCATATATATATTTGTATGAAGGCGTCAGATCTTGGAGTTACAGTCAGTTGTGAGCTGCCATGTGCACAAGGGTCACAAGGGTTCTTTTTTATTTTTTTAAAGATTTGTTTATTATGTATATAGTATTTATAAAAAAAGGACAAATACTATAGTATTACATGAAATATATAGAATATACAAATTCACAGAGACAGGAAGGTTAGACGACGTTATCTCAAGATGGAGAAGAAAGGAATATAGAGCAATGATTTCCTAAGTACAGAATTTTTGTTTTGTGTGATGGAAAAGCCCCACAAATGGACAGTAGTATCAGGACCTAATATCATGAATGTAATAAATCAATACAACTAATGTAATTAATGAATATCATAAATGTAGTTATTGAATGAATACTGTGAATATAATCAATGAATACCACAAATGTAATTAATGTCATGAGTGTAATTAATGAATATCATGAGTGTAATAAAAAAATATTAGTTAAATCAGATTACTCACTATAGAAATATGCTGAATTTTTTAATAAACATTCAGTACAAAAAAAGATTTGTTTATTATGCATGGAGTATTCTGCATACATGTATCCCTGCAGGCCAGAAGAGGGCACCAGATCTCATTACAGATGGTTATGAGCCACCATGTGGTTGGTGGGAATTGAACTCAGGACCTCTGTAAGCCTCTGAGCCATCTCTCCAGCCCCCACCCCCACTACCATTTTAAAAACACAATTTATCCAAAAAAGTAGTTTCTGGGCCTGGTGAAGCCATGACCTACCTCCCTGTACTCTCCACTACATGATTCTCAGCCCCTACATGGCATGTTCTCTCTATCCCGGATTTTTCAGCCACAGGGTTTGAAGACACCAATCTCTCAGACCAATAAAAGTCTGAGTCTGTTTTTCTGAGCAATTTTCTTTAGCTAATGCTGACTTATTTCTTACAGTGTGGATGGGAATTTTGTTTTTAAATCTCCAATTCAGTTTTTGTCTTTGAGAAGAAACTTATCAAACATGTTAGCTGTGGAGGGGCACCAAAACAGCTTGACCACACAACAACCATGACAGACTTAGGGGCCTAGACACAGCTTCTGTGACAGGCTTACTGGCAGGCAACACCCAGATCCAGGAAAAGCCTTAAGCTGATACCTACCACCCAGGGATATGCCCAGGGATGAGGAAGTACCTAACATCCCAAACAGTCAGATAAGGTAACCAGAGGTCCTTGAGTCTAGCACACACCTATTTTTGTTATTCAGATACCCTTAGACAGCTGTCAGCCAATCAGGATCCTGAACCCTGGAAATCCCTCACCCCAACCTCTGCTATGATAAGAACTCTGCCCCACCTGAGCTGGGGGCTCTTTGCTCTCACCACTGTGTCAGACAGACAGAGGGACCAAGCCCCGGAGCTTGAAATAAAGGCTCTTTGCTTTTGCATGCGGGATTTGGTGCCGGTGGTGGTCTTTTGGGTGTTCCCGAGATTTGGGCATACATAGCATTAGCTAGCATTGTGACTAACAGTATAGCCCTGGGCTCCAGGATCACCTGACTGTTCTTCCAGAATTGTATCTCTGTGTAATTGTGAAGTCTGATATGCAGGTTTCTGTCCTTCCTTCCTGTTTTCCCAAAAACTGAACCCAGACAACTGTACAAGTTAAAAAAACAGTCTATTACCACTGAGACACATTTGTTTTATTTTGTTTTACGTGCTCTCACTATGTAGCTCTGGCTGGTCTGGAACCCACTCTGCTCCTGAGTGCTAGGATTAGTATACCACCACAGCGGGCACATTTGCTTTCTTTTTTTGCTTGTTTCTTTGAGTTTTTTTGTTTTTCTTTGTTTTTTTGGTTTTTCAAGACAGGGTTTCTCTGTGTAGCTTTGCGCCTTTCCTGGAACTCACTTGGTAGCCCAGGCTGGCCTCGAACTCACAGAGATCCGCCTGCCTCTGCCTCCCAATTGCTGGGATTAAAGGCGTGCGCCACCACCGCCTGGCTGTTTCTTTGAGGTTTTGTTTGAGTTTTTGTATAGCCCAATCTAGTCTTGAAATCCACACGGAGCTGAGGTCATTCATACATAGCTGAGGACGGCCCTGAACTTCTGATCCTGCTGCCATGAGTGCTGGGATCACAGGTGTGTACTGTTAGTTATTTAGCTGCATTGTGTTCTTACCCTGCAAGGAAGTGTCACGAAACACGACAGAATCCGCTTATAGAGTTTATTAGAGATAAAGGGACAGAGAGTGCTCAGGCCTGTGGGAGAGACACGTGTGTGGAGAAGAGGGAGAGAGAGAAGAGAGAACCGGGAATATGGCGCTCTGCTTTAAAACCGGCTGGGGGCATGGCCAGGTCACGTCACTACTCCACGCGCGTATGCGTAGATCACATGGTCACGTTGCGCGCTTACGTGGCCATGTAACGTCACGGATCCTGGTTACGTGAGACGCCTTGGCCCAGAAATGGCTATCTTGACCTGGAATTGGCTAGGCGGAAGTGTCCGCCCAGTATATGCAACCGTGGGGTTGTGTTGTGAACCCTTTGTGTACCACCATGTCCTTTTATAGGCCCTAACCTGGGGCCTCTTGCATACTAGGCAAGCATTCTACTAACTGAGCTATGTCTCTGGTTGTGGTCGAATGAAAAAAAAAAAAAAAAGAAAGAAATAAGGGCTGGAGAGATAGCTCAGAGGTTAAGAGCACTGACTGCTCTTCTAGAAGTCCCGAGTTCAATTCCCAGCAACCACATGGTGGCTCACAATCATCTGTAATGAGATCTGGCACCCTCTTCTGTATAGATAATAAATAAATAAATCTTTAAAAAAAAAGAAATAAAAAGGAGAAAAGGAGGATATAGCTGGGCAGTGGTGGCGCACGCCTTTAATTCTGCTGCAGGCCTCAGGAATATTATAAGAACTCAGCTGGTTATGGCAAAGTCACTACCTGGAGGAATCAGGGAATTCCTCCAGAGGAAGCCAAATCCCAAGGAGTTTTTGGTGTTACTTGGCTTGTTATATATCAGCTGTCTTCTGTTATGAAAATCATGTGTGCCTTCATAGTTTTCCCAATTGACTTTTCCCTAAGAAGGGCTAACCGTGTGGACTGATCACTCTCTGGACATACACATTCCAGGTATTTGGAGAACAGCCTCGGGAAAGGCTTTCTCTGGAATCAGATATCTCCCTTAGCCACTTTCAAGGACTCCAGGAAACACCACCCAGGTGGGTGCCCAACTTCTGAGGACTAACAATGATAACAGCCCACCTGCAAGTCTCCTGACTTAAGGTAAATTCTACAAGGAGACACCGCCTAGGAGAGGTGGACGTTAACCTTAAGTAATAGCTTTACACAATTGAGCTCGGACCCTCCCTTTATATACCGAGACTTCCAGGACACAGGACGGAGAAGAGAAAAGAGAATGGAAGAACTAGATGGGTAAGAACTTGAGAGGAATAAACTGAGATGGGGAAGAACTAGATTGAAGGGCTAGAAGAGAGGACTAGAGGAACGAGATGGAAGATGAGGAAGAGCCACATGGGGAAGAACAAAATGAGAGAAAAGGAGACGGGAGAGGAGCTGATAAGGGAAAGAACTAGATAGATGAGAACCTAGAAGGGACAGAACTAGATGAAGGAATTAAGATAGAACCTAGAGGGGACAGTAGATAAATATAGAGAGAAATCAGGCAAGAAAGGAGCTAGGCATGAGAGAAGAATAGAAGCTGTGTAGAGAGAGAACTATCACAGAATAATAAAGTGTATGAACTAAGGAGTTTCATGTACATAGATTCATTTATTTTCATCAAAGATTAATTAATAGCTGGTTGTAGATTCTTCCCGGACCCCGGGAGGGGACTATTGAGGGACTGGACCCCCATAGTCCCCGATATAATTCCACCTCTCAGGAGGCAGAGGCAGTTTGGGTATGAGTTCGAGGCCAGCCTGGTCTACAGAGCGAGTTTCAGGATAGCCAGGGCCACACAGAAAAACCCTGTCTCAGAAAACAAAACAAACAAGCAAGCAAAAGTGGCCTGATTGAAAACAGGATTCTCTCTCAGTGCTCTGAGGTCAGTGACTTCCTTTGGTTTGGTTGAAATTTAAAGTGAAGGCTTCCATTTTGGGTTTTAGTCTGCCCTACGGGGACACGGCACAGGAGTTAGTCAATACCTCTTGTAATCGTTCAAACACGCTCATAGACCGTAGCTGATGTCTCCACATAGTTAAATGCACTGGTGACTCCACTGTTTTCCAGACCCACCAACAGAGTTTGACCCCTGCTCTCTCTTCCAGCCGAAACTGCATGTCTTTTTTCAACTGTGCAATGTTTTTTTCTTGATAATACTTTCAGCTTTTTTTTTAAGCACTGTCTCACACTATGGTTGAACATAATGGTCCAGGCCCGTAATCTCAGTATTTTAAGAAGTCAAAGTAAGATTAGGCATTCAAGGCTAATTTCGGCTGCATGAGATCCTATCTCAAACAAACAAACAAAAACATAGAAAATCTGTTAGGTATGTATGTGTTGTTAATCCCACTGATCAAGAATAAGACCACTACCACAGTTTAAACCAAATTTGAAGCAAACTTTAATTAAATACTGGCCAGGTGGATGGGCTCTGGCCAGGTCTATACCAGGTTCCTGGGAAATGGCCCAGAATCAGTTTGTGGTGGCTTACGAAGGAAAACTCATAATTCATTGCATTTCCCATTAGGTCCATCAGGGGCAAGAATACATCCTGACGTACCTCCAGCCCGTGAACCTCCTGCCCACATGTGATCAAGCACATTGGAGCAGATGGGTCAAATAAACTTGTTTAGGGGAATAAAAAAATGTGACTTGTTATCTCCCATTAACAATAGCTCCAACGTTTCATGAACTATCTGTCCTTGGGCAAAGCATTTTTGTTTCATTGATCTCTTAGGTATAGTAATTGCAATTTAAAATGTAACTTTGGCTCTCACAGTATCTTCGTATGTATTTGTGTACTGTATATTTGTGTACCATGTGCATGTATTGCGTACAGTGCCTTTGGCCGTGTGGGTGCTGAGAACTGAATCCCAGTCCTCTATAAGAGGAGCAAGTGCAGTTAATTGCTGAGATATCTTTCCCGTGTGTGTGTGTGTGTGTGTGTGTGTGTGTGTGTGTGTGTGTGTGTTGTTATGTTGTTGTTGTTTTAGCCAAGGCCTTCACCTCGCACCAGTGGGTTGAATTTGCCTTACAGCTAAGGATGATCTTAAATCAAGATCCTCCTGCCTCTGCCTCTGGAATTTGGGATTACAAACATTCCCCAGCCCCTACCACATCTAGTTTTAGAAAATTGCTATGTTGGACAGCTTGGCCTTGTACTTGGGAGCAATCCTCCTGCTTCTGATGGGAGACCAGGGGGGTGATGTGAAAGGGCCCCAGAACAGCTTGACCACACAGCAGCCATGGCAGGCTTAGGGGCCTAGACACAGCTTCCGTGACAGGCTTACTGGCAGGCAACACCCAGATCCAGGAAAAGCCTTAAGCTGATACCACCCAGGGATCCATCCAGGGATGAGAAAGTACCTGACATCCCAAACATTCCAACCATTAGATAAGGTGGCCAAATGCCCTCGAGTCTAGCACACACCTATTTTTGTTTTACAGATACCCAACCTCTGCTATGATAAAAACTCTGCCCCACCTGAGCTGGGGGCTCTTTGCTCTCACCGCTGCATGGGACAGGCGGAGGGACCAAGCCCTGGAGCTTGAAATAAAGGCTCTTTGCTTTTACATGCGGGATTTGGTCTCAGTGATGGGCTTTTGGGGTCCCCATGATCTGGGCATAGCATTTGCCACCATGACTGGCTTTGTCTTTTAACACGGTTTCTCTGTGTAGCTTTGCGCCTTTCCTGGGACTCACTTGGTAGTCCAGGCTGGCCTCGAACTCACAGAGATCCGCCTGGCTCTGCCTCCCCAGTGCTGGGATTAAAGGTGTGTACCACCACTGCCCGGCAACGATTTTTTAAAAAAATTTTGTATATCTATATGAGAGTGTCCGGTGCGGAGTTACAGTTAAGCTGCCATGTGGGTGCTGGAACCTGGGTCCTTTGGAAGAACAGCCAGTGTTCTTAACCACTGAGCCATCTCTTGAGACCCTCGACAATGGTTTATTTTATTTTTTTTTTAATTTTGTTTTTGTTTTTCAAGACAGGGTTTCTCTGAGTAGCTTTGTGACTTTCCTGGATCGGGTTCCGTAGACCAGGCTTCGAACTCACAAAGATCTGCTTGCCTCTGCCTCCCAAGTGCTGAGATTAAAGGTGTGCACCACCACCACCACCACCACCACCACCACCACCACCACCACCCGGCTTTGACAATTTTTTTTTATGGTTGTGACAGCAAAGAAACCTGTTTGGAACTGGTTTAAGGAAGAATTGGAAGTGAAGTTGAAAACATGGGGAATTCTTTCCAGTAGTTTTACTATGCATAGGTAAGTGGGTTGTCTATGAGAGGGTATAAGGGTCAAGAGATGGCTTGTTAAATGAGGGAAATCCCAGGGGCTGGAGAGATGGCTCAGAGGTTAAGAGCACTGGCTGCTCTTCCAGAGGTCCTGAGTTCAATTCCCAGCAACCACATGGTGGCTCACAACCATCTTTAGTGAAATGTGGTGCCCTCTTCTGGCCTGCAGTCACATATGCTGTATACATAAATAAATAAATCTTTAAAAAAAAAAAAAGAAAGAAAGAAAAAAGGGAAATCCCAGCACATTAGGATGCTGATGAGGAAGATCCAATAGAGATTGAAAATTCATGATGCAGAAGCAATATGTGCTTCCAGACTCAGATTCCTTCTCGACATCCTGACATGCACATCCCTGACCCCTCTGAGAGGCAATCTATTCTAATTGTAAAATTCCTCTTTTTTAAACCATAAATTTATTATATTTGAATAGAAATTTTTATTCATTCTTTGAGAATTTGATGCATGATTACAGTTCATTTTGATCTTATCTGTTGGATCAGCATTGATGGAGGTGTCTCAGAAATAAAAGAAATGGCCGGGCAGTGGTGGTGCATGCCTTTAATCCCAGCACTCGGGAGGCAGAGGCAGGCAGATCTTTGAGTTCAGGGCCAGCCTGGTCTACAGAGCGAGATCCAGGAAAGGCACAAAGCTACACAGAGAAACCCTGTCTCGAAAAACAAACAAACAAACAAACAAAAAAAAAAAAAGAAAGAAAGAAAGAAAGAAAGAAAGAAAGAAAGAAAGAAAGAAAGAAAGAAAGAAAGAAAAGAAATGAACAGACATCTCCAGAAACAGGTTTGTTCCTCTAATCAGAACTGAAGGGCCAGGCCACAAGAGTCTTGGGGTTTTATAGACTAGAAAAGGGGGAACTTTGGGGATGGAAGATTCCACTTGCAGACTGGTTCCCCTGCAGGCTCGCAGTGGATTTGGTATGTGGCTTTCCTGATCAGAAGCTTCCATGGGTCATCAAGTCACCTTTCCTGTCTAGGCTTCTTGGTCCGCCTGAGGCTTTCAGGTCATTGTCAGATCCTGAAGAAAGCTGGTACAAGTCTCAGTACCTGTGGCTTCTCCTAACACTTCTCACTGAACACTTCTATCCTAAACCTCTCCAGCCTGGGGCTGCTGCGCTTCCCTTCCCTTCCCCTCCCTTCCCCCAGCTCCTCCTTCCTGTAGAAACCACCCATTTGGCCATGCACTCTCTTGGCCTTTTCCCCACTCTGGGCTACTTGGTCCTTGGCTCCTCTCTTGGTCAGCTTGGTTCGTTTGCCCTCTCTCCTTGTTGGGTCCGGGATCTCAATAATGGGGGACAGACCACCAAAGTCTATTAAATCAGAAGCAAACATTATTCCAGAATAATTAAAAATTAAAGAAATAAAACTCTGTGGGGCACAAAAGCTTATCAGCTGGCTGAGATCACAGCCAGTGTTGGAATTCTGAGGCTGTGGCAGCTGAAGTGGACTATGAGCCTCTTTTTTTTTTTTTTTTTTTTTTTTTTTTTTGGTTTTTCGAGACAGGGTTTCTCCGTGTAGCTTTGCGCCTTTCCTGGAACTCACTTGGTAACCCAGGCTGGCCTCGAACTCACAGAGATCCGCCTGTCTCTGCCTCCCGAGTGCTGGGATTAAAGGCGTGCACCACCACCGCCCGGCATGAGCCTCTTTTTATAGTAAGGGGTAAGCATGAGACACAGACAAAGGAATTTTTACAATTTTGAGGTCAAATTTTTAGAGACAAATTGTTTTAGGTTTTAACAATTTTCCGTCAACAAGGTTTTAGGGGGTTTTGGTTAAACAATATTTGCATATCCCTGAAGCCCTTCCTGACTCAGTTAATTGATGTTTACCCAAGCCTGCAACTTCTCCTGACAGAGCTGGGCTTCCATAAGAAGGGGGGGCGTGTGTGTGTGTGTGTGTGTGTGTGTGTGTGTGTGTGTGTGTGAAATACAAACAATGCAAGGCAGGTGATTGTCACGAGGAACTCATTAAAAGTTAACTTTGGTTTCCATAGTGAGTGGTAGGGGGTTATGGAAGAACAGCTGACCCCAGGGCTGCAAAGGGCAATCTTTAGTAAAAGAAAATTAACATTTGGGTTGTTGTTTACAGAGCTTCCCATGTAAATCACAGAAGGGCCCAGTTAAAAGTCAATCCTTCTTTTTTTTTTTTTTTTTTTTTTTTTTTTTTTTTTTTTTTTTTGTTAGCCAAGCTGATGGTTCTCAGTTTTCATTTCTCTCTCTTTCTTTTATTTATTTATTTATTTATTTATTTATTTTTATTTTTTGAGACGGGGTTTGTCTGTGTACATTTGCGCCTTTATTGGAACTCACTCTGTAGCCCAAGCTGGTCTCAAATTCACAGAGATCTGTCTGCCTCCCAAGTGCTGCGATTAAAGGCATAAACCACCACATCTGGCCAGAAATATATAAATTTTATCTGTTAAGGTTCCTAAAGTTTCAGCCTATGCAAAACTTGGGAGGACTCAGCAAACTGAGATGTCCTGTGGCTAGGAATTGCTTTGGCATTTGTCTCTTTGGGGAGCTTCCAATAAGAGATTTTGGTATTCGGGCCGGGCGGTGGTGGCACACGCCTTTAATCCCAGCACTCGGGAGGCAAAGGCAGGTGGATCTCTGAGTTCGAGGCCAGCCTGGTCTCCAAAGCGAGTTCCAGGAAAGGTGCAAAGCTACACAGAGAAACCCTGTCTGGGGGCGGGGAGGGGGGGGGAAGTTTTAGCATTCGGAGATTGACTTGCTAAAGATGTTGTGAGACCAAAATGAGCCATCTTAGAAATAAGACCAAAATGCTTTCACCCTAAAACTAAGGCCTAAGATTTCTCCTTTTAGGAATAGGCCATTAGTTACTGAAACCAGTCAGTTCAGATTCCAGAAACCAGGAAGTGTAGAAGTTCAGAGTCACAAGATAGTCACGAGGTAATGCCTGCCAGACTATGGAATGTCCTCTCCCTGGTTTCCAGGGTAACTGACCACAGAAATGCCCCCACCTGAGGGCAGCCAATGAGAAATGGTGGCGGGCAACCACTCCCTTAGAAGTAATTTCTAGAAGTCCCTAGAAGCGAGCCAATCAGAATTGTATCCATACTAGCACCCCTAAATGATGTAACCTTGTGACTTTTCCCTTTAAAAACTGAGCTTGCAGACAGGTGGGCGCTTCCTCCAGCCTCCACTGCGTTGGATGCATTGGACGAAGTCCCTGCCTAGGCTTGTATTGCTTTTGGATATCCAGAATTAAACCTTGCTTTTGCATTCCGGCATGCTCGTCTTTGGTGGTCTCTCTGGGGGTCACGATCTGGGCACAACATTTGGAGGCTCTCCGGGATCCCCAGAGAACCCCCGCCGGGACACCTAAGAGCTCCGGAGGTTCATCTGCACCGATCGGTAAGAGCGCTCAATTTTCTTGTCTTTGCTTTCCTTTTACTTTCATTTTCTTATCCGAAGCCGGCGGTTGAATCTGACAGGCTCACCTTGGTGGACGCGCCTGTAAGGTGACCCTGGAGGAGTTGGAAGACGTTCCAACCCCTCATCAGGACGCGGGGGTCCTCATAGGTCCCCCCGTCATAGGACGCCTGAGAGGGGTCCGTCTGTTAGGATGCCCGTGAGGGGTCCGTCTGTTTGGATCCGTCTGGGGATCGGGAGATTGTCCCTGTCCCATCTGTAGGTCTTTGGCATTATCGAGGCTCCCTCTCCGGACTCTCGTCTGCCTGGACCATCTGTAGGGCCCTTGTTCTTCCTTTTTGTCTGCCTATCTTGTTTGTCAGTGTTATTTGTTATACCTTCATAAATGTATAAATGTGTGAGAACTGTGGCCACATGTGTGAGTGTTTTATGCCTGAGCTTGTGTATGCATTGGGACTTGTGGGCCGGATTGCCAGCCGAAGGGATGGAGATCCCTTTGGTGGTTGAACTGGCACAGACTAACCTAACATTGCTTCCTTGCTCTCTCTGACCAGAGCACAGGCAGCAGGCAGCAGAAAGCTTGCGGCTGCACAGCTGCTACTTCGGGGACCCAGGGCGCCGCTGAGAGGGCTAGGCGGCCCGTGAGCATCACGGGGCCTAGATGCAGCGGGTTCGGGCTCCAGCTTGCTCAAAAAGCTGTGGAGTAGAGGCTTGGCTGCATGGGAACTAGGCATGGCTTTGTGCTAGAGCGGGCTGTGAGCACGGTGGGGCCTAGATGTGGCCGGCAGGTTCTGGCTGGGCTCCTGTGTGGACACGGGGCAGAGCTGGCGGGAGCCAGCAGGAGCCTCAAGGAGCTTAGTGTGGGGGCTGGTGGAGAACTAACTGCCCCTCCAGGGTCACAGCTGAGGAGTGGCCTACAGGTCTGTGGGCCCAGCCAGGGCGTGGAGTCACTTTCAGTCTGCCGTTCTCGTGTACTTGAGGGTCTGAGGTTAACAGCAATCTTTTGTCTCCATAGTGCACACTTTCCCCGTTCTCTTCCATGCTGTTGGGTGGGGCTCCCAAGACCTGCCCTGAGGCTAAAACCTGATCAAGGTCTGGCTCCAAGAATGGAATGTCACCAACAGTTTCTTGTCTGTGGTACAGTGCGGATGCAAATTGAGAGTTATTCTTGTTATGGTATATGCATGTATTTCTGTTGTTGTTTAAAATATTGTAACTTTACAATATATTCTAGAGTACTGAGGGAAATCACAAGAAAGACTTTGGTAAGAGTTTCTGTTTTAAAGGAAAAGAAAAAGCAGAATTTGTCTGGAGTAAATGTCTGAGGGATCAAAGGAACGGACTGAGGGTACATGGAAGGTTGTAGAAGGCCAGAGGGGATGTGATGTAAACTGTTATGGTTTCTTATACCTGCAAATACTGAATTTAAAAGTTAATTCTTATTGGTTTTCATCTTAAGAATGACTAATGCTTCTGCAAACTGCTTATGTGTGTATGTATACAGGCATGTGACTTGAAAATGTAAGCAAGCTTTAACTATGTATGTATGTGAGTAACTTGGATCCAACTGTGTGTATGTGTGCAAGTAATTATTGTTTAGAAAACCGAGCTTTAAACAGCAACCACGTGGCTCCCTCCATCTTGGCTGGTGATCTCATGGGCAGCCATGTGGCTGGCACCATTTTTTACTAAGGTTATAAAGATCTACTCGGGTTAACACCTAATACTTATGTCTTTACCAAGTGTTCAACAGCAAGTTTCTAGAGAATTAAAATAGATGCCAACATATGTTCAATAAATAAGGTATTTGATTAATATTAAAGCTGCACATCAATGCTTTTATTCACAGGAATATACCTTGCTCTGGCAGCCCAACTTTGCAACATAAAGGAATCATAGGAAACAGCTGAGGTTTGCAAATGTATGGCAGGACTAGAGTTCCAAAAAGAGTCTAGTTGCAGTGGTGGAAGACATTTGAGAGATCTCAGTCTTTTAAGAACAGTTTTTATAGTTAAAAACCAATGGCTTAAAAAATGTTTCTTCTTACCCAAGGTATGTTCAGACTTAAGAATGTTGTATAATGATATTTGTTTTGGTTTCTTTACTGAACCTGTATTTGATGCTAGAAGAGCTTCAACTTAAAAGCATTGTTTTTAGGCTACTTATTGTAAACTGTTAGAGAACATAAATAATCAGTCATAAGTAATCAAGTTTTTTAATTGTAGTCAGGGTAAGTAAGTACTGATGTAAGTTTACTCATTTACTCAGTCTCTTGCATATGTTTTTAGGGTTGAGCTTGAAACAAGTAATTAGAAACAAAGTTTGTCTATTCAGATATGCCTGGACAGCCCTCATACTTCAGAGATCTGCAGAATATGGCATTTAAATGTTGATCTAAAAGCTTACTATATCAGACAGGCTTCCAGATCCTAGCAGTGACCCAAGGTCTCCAAAGAAGATTATGTACGAGGCACCACAACGTCTCTGCCTGAAATATGACAACGCTGACCACAGGGCAAGATGCCCCGATGCAACGCCTACCACCAGGACCCAGCCCAGACTGTGGACAAGCAGTAGGACACTGGAATTGATTGCACCCTTTTGCGTGATCAAGGTCAGTCTTCCATGTCCCTATTCCACAGGAAAAATACTCTGCCTTATGGACCTGATGGCGGAAGAAGATTTGTGCTGTTCTGACTGATGCCTCCAACGCTGTGGAGACCTGGGTAGGGATTGGTCCCTGTAATTTACAGGATTGGAAGCTTCTTGGTCTGCACTCAGATATAGTTTATCCTTCTCAGATCTCTGACAGTACTGATGGCCAGGCTAGCTCTAACTTTGTCAGCATGGCAGCATCAACCAGATCCTTCTGCAAGGCTATAGCTTTCTTGTTAGCTCACTTTTAGGAAAATGTTCTAAGATATAAAAGTTTAAGTAAGTCATAAAGGTTCAGATATGAGTCCAAAATGAGATAAGTTTCAGATTACTCTCCTGTTCTATGGTTCAGAGCTTGACATTTAGGAGCCCTGATGAGCTGGTAGAGCAGTGACTACTTACTATTCAGTCACAAACTCAACATTTTGGATTTGCTTTAGATGTCATCTAAATATGTCTAAATGTAAACCTAAAAGTGCTTCTCATCAGGTCAAAAATCTCTGTCCAATTTATACCTGACTTTCTGGACAGAAGGAAAATGCACAAGCTTTTAACCCAAATCTGTAGTTCTTGTTGGGACTCAAAGGCATGAGTCCACTTCTGCTGTTTTACAGATACCCATTACCTGCTTTGTTTACAATATGGATTTCAGTACAGATTGGTAATACTAATGTATCTAAAATTTTTATGTCATTTTGTAAGTAGGCCTCAAAGGATCAAAAGAGCCATAAAAACCTAGACCCACTTCGCAGAGGTCAAAAGGACCCCAGATAAGTATTCCTAAAGATGGTATTTTTCCTCTCTCCTGGTCTTGGGACTACTTTTCCCATTACTAAGGGTATGGACCTAAGGGTTCCAAATAAGTTCATAAATTTTAACTTCTGTCCCTAGTTTAAATTTGTCTCAACAGATTTCCATTTGGCTGGCAGTCACCTCCAGGTTTCAGTTGCTGACTCCACTGCTCCAGATGACTGTGAGCTCCAAACTTGCTAAAAGCTGACATGGACCAGCCCAGCTAACATGGTTCTTCCCTGTCTGTCCCTATGGGGTCAGGCAGCTACATGCTTCTGACAAATGCCCCTTGCCCAGTCTTTGACTAGCTTTTCAGCCTTTTGGGGCCCCCTGACATCGGCGCCCCAATGCCAGCTCGAAGCAGTTCCAGAAGAGAATACATCACCCATATTCCCTGTTCAGAAAAGGCTGAAATGCTGGGTCAAAAGAAAACTCCCTGGCATAGAGACAAGATGGCTAACTATACATGGCCATTATTAGAGAGGGATACTTAGGAACTAACTGTCCAAAACCCATGATTGGGTTCCATTAGGCACATGAGAAGGGGGAAATGTGAGACCAAAATGAGCCATCTTAGAAATAAGACCAAAATGCTTTCACCCTAAAACTAAGGCCTAAGATTTCTCCTTTTAGGAATAGGCCATTAGTTACTGAAACCAGTCAGTTCAGATTCCAGAAACCAGGAAGTGTAGAAGTTCAGAGTCACAAGATAGTCACGAGGTAATGCCTGCCAGACTATGGAATGTCCTCTCCCTGGTTTCCAGGGTAACTGACCACAGAAATGCCCCCACCTGAGGGCAGCCAATGAGAAATGGTGGCGGGCAACCACTCCCTTAGAAGTAATTTCTAGAAGTCCCTAGAAGCGAGCCAATCAGAATTGTATCCATACTAGCACCCCTAAATGATGTAACCTTGTGACTTTTCCCTTTAAAAACTGAGCTTGCAGACAGGTGGGCGCTTCCTCCAGCCTCCACTGCGTTGGATGCATTGGACGAAGTCCCTGCCTAGGCTTGTATTGCTTTTGGATATCCAGAATTAAACCTTGCTTTTGCATTCCGGCATGCTCGTCTTTGGTGGTCTCTCTGGGGGTCACGATCTGGGCACAACAATGTGAACTGTATACATAAAAAAGCCCTTTGCAAAACCACAGTCAGTCAGTTCACCAGAGGCTGAAATTCATCCTAGAGTGACCTCATTTCTTCCATAACCTGTGTGACCCCAACACCTGAAGCAATACTCTTGCTCCTCTCACCCCTCTGCTTTCATGGCCTGGTTCAGTCTGAACCCTTCCAGATGCTTCAGGCTGTCCTCCCCCTCATAACAAACGTCAATAAAAACCTTGTCTTTAACCGTACTAGGAAGCACTCATGGCCTCATTTTTTTTCTCTTTTTTTCAGGGTTTCTCTGTGTAGTTTTGGTGCCTGTCCTGGATCTCGCTCTGTAGACCAGGCTGGCCTCGAACTCACAGAGATCCTCCTGCCTCTGCCTCCTGAGGGCTGGGATTAAAGGTGTGTGCCACGACTGCCCCAAGTGTTTTATTTTTATCTACATACTTTTATTGTCTGTGCATTGATATTTTGCCTGCATATGTGTCTGCGTAAAGGTGTAGGATCTTGGATCTCTTGGAAGAGGAGGTACAGACAGTTGTGTGCTGCAGTGTGGGTGTGGTGATATTTGTAATCTAAGAAATAAAGCTTGCCTGAAGATCAGAGGACAGAGCCAGCCACAGAGTTAAACACAGAGGTCAATCCGTGGTGGCACACACCTTTAATCCTAGCACTCGGGAGGCAGAGGTCCATTTACATCTCTGTGAGTTCAAGGCCACACTGGGCTACATGAGATTGATCCAGTCTAGAGGAGAAAGAGAGCCAGGCAGTAGTGGCACACACCTTTAACCCCAGTATTTGGGAGTCACACGCCTTTAATCCCAGCTCTAGGAAGGTTGAGATAGGACGTGAATTGGCTGGGCGGAGAAAGACATATAAGACAGTGGAGACAGGAACTAAGCCATTTCGACTGAGGACTCAGAGGCATTCGGTCTGAGGATTCGTGGAGACAGGATCGGCTGAGGGGGATGACGAGGTGAGAAGTGGCTGTGGCTTGTTTCCTCTGATCTTTCAGCATTCACCCCAATATCTGGCTTCGGGTTTTTATCAAGGCCATTTAGGATTCATGCAACAAGAGTTCTGGGAATTGAACCCGGGTCCTCTGGAAGAGCAGCCAGTGCTCTTCCCCGCTGAGCGTCTCCCCAGCCTGTCTGTTTACTATATGGGTGTTTTTTCTGCACACTTGTAAGAACACTGGGAACATGCCTGGTGCTCGCCAAGGCCAGGAGAGGGTACTGAATCAACTGGGTCTGCAGTTAGTTACAGACATCTGTAAACAGGTTTTCTGCAAGAAAAACCAAGTGCTTAAAACAACAACAACAACAAAACCTGGGTTGGAGAGATGGCTGTCCAGGGGCCCTCACAGCTCACAACACAGTGCACATAAAATAAAAATAAATAATTATGGAAAAAACCTGAGACAGTGTTGTCCTAGCTCTGAATGTACTGGAACTCACTATTGAAGTGACCGTTTTGTCATGACTTTATTTTGTGTTTGCTTAGGCAGTTCTTAGCCTCCCCACCAATAATCATGTCTGCCTTGGCAACACACTGGAGATTTCCATGGCTTTGATCATAGTTCAGATGAATTAGCCAAAATAAAGGAAGAGAGTATTAGTTAAAAATAATTCTCCCTAGGTAGTGGTGGCACATGCCTTTAATCCCAGCACTTGGGAGGCAGAGGCAGGAGAATCTCTGTGATATTGAGGTCAGCCTGGTTTACAAGTGAATTGCAGGATAGCCAGGTCTACACAGAAAAACCCTGTCTCAAAAAAAAAAAAAGTTGTCATGTTATATCTGAAGTAATTTCTATTCTCTGCCAGGAATGAGTGTTTCAAGTTTACTCATCTAATTTTTTTTTAAGTTTTATTTATTATGTAGTACAGTGTTCTGCCTGCACATATCCCTGCAGGCCAGAAGAGGGCACCAGGTCTCATTACAGAAGGTTTTGAGCCACTTTGTGGTTGCTGGGAATTGAACCTAGGACCTTTGGAAGAGCAAGCAGTGCTCTTAACCTGAGCCATCTCTCCAGCCCTTACTCATCTAATTTTGATGTGAATTATGGTATTTGTGATTTTTTTGCCTTTAAAATGGCTGTATCTACAAGTTTAGGCATCAAGAGTCTCTGAGGCAGAAGTGTGCTCTTTGGTTGCTAGCTAATAAAGGACATTTTTTTTTTTTGGTTTTTCGAGACAGGGTTTCTCTGCGTAGCTTTGCGCCTTTCCTGGAGCTCACTTGGTAGCCCAGGCTGGCCTCGAACTCACAGGGATCTGCCTGCCTCTGCCTCCCGAGTGCTGGGATTAAAGGCGTGCGCCACCACCGCCCAGACCAAGGACATTCTTTTTAATTGGCTTTATCAGTGGGGTTGTCTTTATCATTTTGGAGTAGATTATTATACTATGGAGACTAGGCTGGCCTTGAACTCACAAAGATCTGCCTGCTTCAGTTTCCCAAGTGCTGGAATTAAAGGTATGCACTGATATTCCCAACAGCAAGTACTCTTAATTCTGAATCATCTCTCCAGCCCCTCCTCTTCCTTTTTTTTTTTTTTTTTTTTAATGACAGAGTTTCTCTGTGTAACAGTCGGTGCCTGGAATAAAGGCATATGCCACCATGCCCATTTTTTTGTTTTTGTTTTTGTTTTCTTTTTATAATTATTTTTATTTTATTTGCATTGGTGTGTCAGATCTTGGAGTTACAGTTAGCTGTCATGTGGGTGCTGGGAATTGAACCCAGGTCCTCTGGAAGAGCACTTAGTGCTCTTAACCAATGAGCCATTCTCTGGCCTTTGGGGTTTTCTGGTTTTAAATATTTTTATTTTTATTACTTTAATTATGTGTCTGTGAGGTATGTGCATATGAACGCAAGTGCCCACAGAGGTCAGAGGTGTGAGGTAACCCCTGGAGCTGGTTACAGGTAGTTGTAAGTCACTTGATGTGGGTACCAGGAATTGAACTCAGGTCCTCTGGCAGACAGTGTGTGCTTTTAACCACTGAGTCATCTCTCCAGCCCCTTCCTCCTCTTTTTAAAAAGAAAATATTTTTTATTTTATTCTGTTTGTGGGTGTGTGTACGTGTGACTGTAGAGGCTGGAGGTGTTGGATTCCTTGGAGCTGAAATTTCAGGTGTTTCTGAGCTGCCTTTTGTGGGTGCTGGGAATTGAACTGGGGTCCCCTGGAAGAGCAGTATGCTCTCTTAACCACTGAGCCACCTCTCCTGCCCCATTGATTGATTTATTTTTTATTTGTATATGTGTACCTGCTTGTCTGTAGGTGTACACGTGTGCATTGTCTGCAGAGGCCAGAGGAGGGCATCTGACCCCCTGGAATTGGGGGAGCAGTCGTGAACGAGCTGATGTAGGCGATGAGAGTCAGACTCTGGTCCTCTGCAAGGGGCTCTTGAGCCCATCTCTCTAAGCCTTGCAGTTAGCTTTCAAACCTGGAACCAAAGGCTCCCTAAAGTGCCTATTTAACATAGCTCAAAGCTGACTCTGGTTGCCAGTCCGACTCAGTCCTTACCTGTTATAGAGTCCTCCTGGTTGGCATGCCTTGCTTGCCCCTTACCCTCAACTCTCAATGCAGCTGCTCGTCTGCTCCTCCCCCAGCTTCTCTGATTCTGATATAACCCAGCCATTTTGGCTACCACACAGGTCTCTTGGTTCTTGTTCTCCTGGCCTCTTGGCTTCTTGCTAGTCTCCTCTCCCCTCTCCTTTCTTCCCGCATGGCCTAGTTTAGTCTGGTGGCCATGCCCACTACAGACTTCCAGATGCCTCTGCTCTCCCTCATCTACATTAAACCTTCTCCTTCACCATAGCTTGGTATGTCACGTGCTCAGTGCATTTTTCATTCATTTTCTCCTTGAATGAAATCTCACATTGCCTCAGATTTCCTGTTTAACGAGGCATGACCTCGATCTCCTGATCCTCTTGCCTCTCTCTGACTCCTATGTGCTAGAATAATAGGACTATGCCCACCTGCAGCAAGTCTTTGCAGCAAGTCCCATGAGAATTCCGTATCTAATTTAACCTTGACTCAGACTGATGATGATGCAAATCTTCACTCTATCAATCACTAGCTATAACTTTCACAATCTCTAAGGCCGAGATTGACCTCTACACTCACTTCTCCCTGAGAATTTTCTTTCAGGTGTGTTACCAGTCTGGAAAGATGCCTTTTTCTAACTTAAAAAGTTGAACAACTCCATTCTACTTTTTTTTTTGTTTTGTTTTGTTTTGTGTGTTTTTTTTTGTTTTGTTTTGTTTGAGACAGGGTTTGTCTGTGTAGCTTTGCGCCTTTTCCTGGAACTCACTCTGTAGACCAGGCTGGCCTCGAACTCAGATCCGCCTTGGCTCTGCCTCCCAAGTGCTGGGATTAAAGGCGTGAGCCACCACCGCCCGGCCTACTTTGTTTTTTAATTAAAAATATTTGTTTGTTTTATGTGCATTGGTGTTTTGACTGTGTGTGTCAAACCCCTGGCACTAGAGTTACAGACAGTTATAAACTATCATGTAGACCCTGGGGTCCTCTCAGGAGCAACTAGTGTGCTCTTAACCACTGAACATCTATCTCTTCAGCCCTTGAGTTTGAGAGCGTCTCACTATGTAACTCTGGCTGTCCTCAAACTCACTATACTCTGAAAGATATACCTGCAACTGCCTCTCAGAGTGCTGGGATTAAAGGCAGGCAGCACTCCCATTCCCCACAACTGTGTTCAACCTTTTGTTTGCTTGCTTTTGTTTATTCGAGACAGGGTTTCTTTGAGCCCTGGTTGTCCTGGAACTCCCTCCCCTCTGTAAACTACGCTGGCCTCAAATTCCAGGAGATCCCCCATCTTTGTCTCCTAAATGCTGGGATTAGAGGCCTGCGCCACCACCGCATGGCTCGTGTTCAACTTTTTTGTTTGTTTTTTAAGACAGAGTTTCTCTGTGTAGTTTTGGTGCCTATCCTGGATCTTGCTCTGTAGACCAGGCTGGCCTCGAATTTACAGAGATCCGCCTGGCTCTGCCTCCCGAGTGCTGGGATTAAAGGCAGGCACCACTGCCGCTCGGCTTGTGTTACTTTTTTTTTTTTTCCCCCGAGACAGGGCTTCGTGACTTTTAATTAATGCATGTAGGAGTTATTCAGGAAAATCTTCCTTCAAATCTCCCTATCTCTAAGGCCAAGAAAGTAGGGGTGTGTGTGTGTGTGTGTGTGTGTGTGTGTGTGTGTGTGTGTGTGTGTGTGTATAGACAAAGTCATTCGCTTTATATATACGCTTACCTAGAAGCTCCATTCACAAGTGTTATTGCAGATCTGACTCACCACACCTTGAAAAGGAGATCTTTTTTTCTTTTTTTTTGGGGTGGGGTGGGGTGGGGTGTTTCGAGACAGGGTTTCTGTGTAGCTTTGGAGCCTGTCCTGGATCTCACTCTGTAGGCTAGGCTGGCCTGGAACTCACTGAGATCTGCCTGCCTCTGCTTCCCAAGTGCTGGGATTAAAGGCGTGCGCCACCACCGCCCGGCATGAGATCTTTGTTTTTTATTTTCAATCCCAAATTCAACTTCAACCACAGGGACCAAATCTTGCCTTTCTTAAGTAAATTAGCTAGTTAAAGGTTACTGGGGTCGGGGTGGTGACAGAGCAGATTAGGGAGGAATTTAATGCTTGGATGCCCACAGGGCTTTTGCACTGTCCTGGAATGTCCTCTCTAAGTGCTCTGTTCAGTTACAAAACACTGTAAGGTTTTAGCCTTACAAAAGGAAGGAGTTGCAAAAAGGAAATTGTTTCACACCCGGGAGCTAGGGTGTACCCTCTGTAAACAATTAAGAGGTCAAAGTATAGACATAGAAGTCAGGAGACAGCTTTCAGGAAAGAACCCGCCCGGAACCTGCGCGTGTGCCTCAACACACTCTGCAACTCAAAAACTGAGCGTCCCACTTCTAAGACTACAAATCCCAGCATGCCCCGCACTGCGTGTGAGTGGCATTACGCGGTGCAAGCTGGGATATGTAGTTCCGTTCCAGCACCGGCAAAAGCACATAACGCCCCGTGACGTCAGAGGGCTCGGGGAAAGGAGTCGGAATCCGCCCAGGCTCAAGTTAAATCATCCTCCAGGGAGCCGACTCTGGAGTCTCTGGCTGACCCGGTTTCTACTGTTAACAGGTCCCACCCCGCAATCCCGGCGGCTCCATGGTGTGCGTTGAGTACTCTTCCGCGTGACTTTTATCACAGTGACAGGGGAAGTACGGAGAGCAAGGACAGGCGCCCGTTGGTCAGAGTAGCAGACGGGCTGGAGCGTGGTTGCCTACGCCACGGCGGAAAAGACGTGGCAAGCTCCCTTTGGGCAGCTACTTTGCTTTCTTCCGCCCGTCATATTTATAGGTGCTTTCGGCGCAGGGACTGCTGGGAGCACGCATGCGCAGGCTGTGGCGGGGCTACACCTCCAACGTCCGCAGGCGCGGGAGCTGTCGGGTAGTGGCGGCGGCGCTTTGCGGCTGGTCGCGCAGGCTGGGTGCGGGCGGGCGCGGTGGCTGTGGCGCGCGCAGGTGATTGACTGGTCCTCTGGCTAAGGGGAGCGCTTGTTTCTTTCGGCTGGCAGGTGCCGGAACCCGTTCGGGCGGAGGCGGAGGCGGCGCCGGCAGTCGCCCGGCTCGTCCAGCGCCTTTTCGGTCACGGCCATGGCTCCTCGGCTGCAGCTGGAGAAGGCGGCCTGGCGCTGGGCGGAGACGGTGAGGCCCGAGGAGGTGTCGCAGGAGCACATCGAGACCGCCTACCGTATCTGGCTGGAGCCCTGTATCCGAGGCGTGTGCAGGTGAGGCTCTCACGTGGCCGGTGCGGCGTGAGTGACGGACCACGGAGGTGCGCGGTGCAGGTGCCTCGCCCGGGTGTGCACCACCCGAGCTACGCAGCCCCCGGAGTGATGCGGCTGCTGGGCTCTCATCCAGAAGATGGCGGTGGAGATGGTTGGAGATAGGGCTTAGTGAACGCTGGAGGGTTGGTCGGTCTTGGCCACAGCAGTTGCCTTTTTCATTTGTCAAAGAGGAACTTAGCGGCAGCGAACTTCGTTACGTTATATCTTCCGTTAATGCACGCTGAGAAGGCCTGATCACCTAAGTATCATTTTCAGAGAGCAGCTTTAGAAAAACCTTTGGTCAACCAATGTCATCGGCCCCCCACTCTCATTGGCCGGCTCTCTCTTTGATCTGGTACCTGTTTCTTTTGGTCACCCGAACTTCACACCACTTTACAGAGTAACACTTGACCTGTGCAAGTTCTGTTTCTTTTTGCTTGGCTCTTGAACGTTACCTTTTCTCGACCCCCTTCGTTTACGTTCAATCCTTAGGTGTAAAGTGGTTCTCTCTTTCCCACCTTGTAATCCGGTCCGGTGTGTTGAATCGAATTGATTAAGGCTTGAGTTAGGCTTGCTTTGTAGCTCCATTGCTTAGGGAGATGTGGAAGATGCAGAAGCCTTGGTTCATGGTCCCGGAGTTGCCTCAATTGAGATAATGCAGGTTAGGAAGTGTTCGTAAGTAGGTGCATCGTTCTGATCTCAGGTATCTACTAATAAGGACAGCTTGGATCCTCTCAGTTCTGGAATGATATCAACCTGTGTATTACGGAATTTAAACAGCTTTACTCATTTGGAGTGTAAGGTTTAGCTTGGAGGTAGAGTGGTTGTTTTGTGTACTTACTTGGTTCAATTCCCCGGCATTGGGGATAAAATAAGAAGCCTGTGTGGAAGTGGAGGGATGGCTTATTGGGGTTCAGGCTCCTTCAAAGGACCATAGCATTATTTGTTCCCAACACCCACATCAGGTGGTTTACAACCAACCACCTGTAACTCCAGCTTCAGGGTATGCAAAGCTTTCTCAATGGACATCTGCTTATCAGTACACATACACACACTTAAACTTGAACACATAAATAATCCAATAATCCATTTTGAAAGTTGTAGGAAATTAGTAGAGTGTATTGTATCTAGGGTATTTCTTTTCTATTTCTTTTTGTAGGGCTGGAGACGTAATTGTTTTGCATGCTTGAGGTTTGTACATACCACCAGTCTGCATGGAGGGCAGATGGGGATGTCAGATCCCCTGGGATAGACTTAAAAAGGTTTTGAGATTATTATTATTATTTTATTTATTTATTTATTTATTGGGAGAAAGGGTTTCTCTGTGTAGCCCTGGTTGTCCTGGAACTCACTGTAGACCAGGCTAATCTCAAACTCACAAATCTGCCTGCCTCTGACTCCTGAGTTTCGGGATAAAAGGGGTGTGCCATCACACCTGGCTCAAAAGGGTTTTCAACTGCTCTATGGGTGCTGAGAACCCGACCCTTAGCTCCTGAGCCATCTCTCTAGTAGTTGTTCCTCTTTATTTTTTAAGACAGTCTCACTAGGTTGTCCATACTGGTCTCTGTGTGTGTTAGGGGTGTGTCACTCTGTACATGCTTGCCTGGGACATACAGTTTTGCTAGTAAGTACTGTGACTATGAAATCAAGGGAATGATGGGACTGTAGGCATGTGCCATTCTGTTGGTGCTGCAGCTCTTACCCAGAACCTTGTGCAAACACTGAGTTACATGAGCTACACTCCCAGCTGGTAATTGTGGGTGTGGAGTGATGGTGTGTATAGTGTCTGTTTATTGCTTCCTGCTCTGAACCCTCCAGATGATAGGCAAACACTGCACTGAAAAGGCATCCCCCCAACTCCCTTTCCAGGTTTGGTTTGCATTTACCTAGTTAAGGGTCCTTTCAGGTTCACATTGGCCATTTTATTTCCTTTTTTTGGTTTTTCGAGACAGGGTTTCTCTGTGTAGCTTTGGGCCTTTCCTGGAACTCACTCTGTAGACCAGGCTGGCCTCAAACTCACAATGATCCACCAGGCTCTGTCTCCTGATCTTGGGATTAAAGGTGTGCACCACCACTGCCCGGCTTCCTTTTTCTTTCTTTCCTTTTTTTGGGGTGGGTGGTTTTTGACTTGGCGGTAGGATTGGAGGCAGGGTTTCTCTGTGTAACAGTTCTGTCCTGGAACTTGTTTTGTAGACCAGGCTGACCTTGGAACTCATAGAAACCCTCTTGCCTCTGCCTCCTGAGTGCTAGGATTAAAGGCCTGCGTGCACTACCACACCCAGCTTCTTTCTGTTTTTGTTTGTTTTTGGAGACAAGGTCTGATTATGTAGTCTCTGCCTCTGCCTTTTGAGTGCTGGGATCAAAGACATTTGCCCCCATGGCCCACACCATTTTTTCAGTAGATGGATGTGTAGATTGTTTCTTTTTGTAATAAATTGTGT